>NC_070642.1:21122922-21187922 GCF_947347685.1 Pleuronectes platessa | reverse complement strand
AGGTTCTGGTCTCCTACCTCCTCGTTGGCCGCGCTGAGCTTGGAGGTCAGCTCGTCCTTCAGCTCGTCCAGCTGCTGTCGGAGCAGCGTCTTGTGCTCCTCCAGCTGGAGGCGCTCTCTCTCAAACTGCTGCTCCAGCTCCTGTGGCAACAAAAAAATCCAGAAACATAAATCAACGTCAAAGCCAGTGAGCGGTGGAAGAGCCAGAGAGCGTTGATGATGAAGTTCAGAGCCCAGATCAGTTATTCTCACACAAGTGAAACAAGTTCCCACAGAGGGAAGCTGTTGAAAACCTTTTACTGGATCTCAGGGATCATTCTGAAGAACAGCGGAGACCTCACTATCACCTCTCAACCTTATTACTGAGTTGAAGTCACGATAAAACTCATATTAAGTCATTTATTCCGACACTAAACCGAAGTTAAACAACTCCGCGGGTCAACAGGCATCCACTCTGAGAGCAGGAAGTCAAACCGCTGCAGCATCATCACCTCAGTCTCCCTGAACATCCACATTCTCTCTCCTCTTTGTCTGATTTCACATTCACCGCCTTCATCTGTGCAAGTTCCTAAAAATACTTCAAACTCCCTCATTGTCCTTGACAGGGAGCAGAGAATCGCATTGTTACCATAATAAAGCTTATTATGGCGGCTGATGAATGGGGAACGATTTCTGTTACACTGAGCAACGGCAGCTGCTGCTTTCCAAGGACAATTAGAGCCGAGGGAGATGGCTGTTATGTCACATGGACTCTTCCACGATTATTCACTGTACAGGAGAAATGGAGTTTGTAAAAAAAACATTCAGGGAATCGACTCCGGTGACACGGCTCCATACAAATGAGTGGGACTTTACAGGAATTGATCTGAATGGAGGAGAGAATGAAAAATCACAGTAATTTGTGTTTAATGCCTCATGACATGTGAATGTGTGTGTGGGGGGGGACAGATTCAGGGTGTGTGTCCCCCCCCTCTCACCCAATGTTAGATGGGATTGGAACCAACTCCCCCTGTGTCCCTCAAAGGATGATGGACGTCCTGGTTAAAACAAGTGAATACTAATGACCACAATAAAAGCATATGTGAAAATGCTTTGAACAACGTCAGGTCCAAGTTAACAAACCAGCCTGTGACTTATTTTTACGAGAGAACTTGAAACCGAGTCAGATCAAATTCAAAGTGTAATATAATCATAACTTCATCATATTTGGTGTTTAGGTCGAGCAACTGACATCTGAAGCTCATCCGTTCATGTGTGAGAGGTGTGTTCAAATTCACTAGAGTGTGATGGACGTGTGGTTAGTTTGACCCTCGACCATCAAATCTCATCACTTCATCCTCGAGTCCAACTGGAAACTTTTGCCAGATTTGATGAAACTTTGCTCAAAGTTTTCCTGAGTTGATCTGATCTCGAGTATTTGATCGACGACCTAAAAACATGAAGCTTCTGTCGCCGGAGCAGATTCATGAAAAGGCCTCAATCACTAAATAAAAAAATACATTCATATGAATACGTTGAAATCGTAATTGTTGCGTCCTGATGACATCAAGGGCACATCAAAGGAGATCTTCTAGTCAAAGGTCAACGAGAAGCCGACGTCTCACAGGGACGAATCTAATGTGAGACATCAGGATTCATGTCTTCCCTTGTGGTTCGATTCTGAGGGCGACACCGGCGGCTGGAGCCGAGCGATTCATTTAAAATCCGAAACCCCCGGCTCCTCGCAGGCAACTCTCATTACAATTTAAAGTGATGAAAGAGCAGAGGTGATGAAAGGAAAGATGATTAACTAGATGTGATGAAACTCAGATCAGACGAAATAATCGAGTGATTCTGCAGAAGAGATATGAAGCAGATGAGTGAGGCAGCAGCGAATGAACGAGGAGAGAGTGAGTGCTCCCCCCCCCGCTAATCTTTCAAATTGGGACATTTCTGCAGCAACACTGACAGAAAGGAGCAACAATCAGAAACGACTGTGCAGATCAGAGCTCAGCAGGAGGAAATATGAGGAAATCATACGAGGGCATGTCTACACGAGGCCTCCTGCTTATGGAATACATATCTATTAACTATGGAAATGTACGGGACGCTCCTCTCTTAATGTAGCTGTCAGCTCTGATCAGGTCCTCGGCAGAACATTATTTAAAACAAGTCCTCATTATGCAACTTTGATGCAAAGGGAATAGTTGATCACTGGCTCATTAAACTGGTCCCAGGGCCCACTTCACAATCCTCGGGGCATTTTCTGCATTTTCATACCAGATATACAATTGTCAGAATGTTGGAATTTGGGTATTTGGTGTCATCGGGATTCTACGTTGTTTTGTTTTCACGTGTGTTACTGTAGAATGTGTCCTGCTGCTACATCTAAAGGTCCTTTGTAGAGTTTGGAAATATAATTGTGATGATTTTGAGCGTTTGCCTTGATATAGAAATGCACACAATGTGGTCAGCAAAATAAATATTCATGAAATTGCTTTTACAATATTCCACCGAGAATTGGTGTTAAAATATGCAGGAGACGAGAAAACATGGACGTAAACAATAAAGGTTTAAAAAAATAGTCTAATCAAATGGACTTCATAGATACAAACAATATATATTTTGGTTAAAAGCACTGAACAAAATTGTTTAATGGGTACTTTCAGTTTCCATAATTTACGTACAGTCATATGTTTAATCTGTGGGTTTTGTTTACTATCAAATTTTTTGTGACTCTAGCAGTGAAATGCGACTGAAAGTTATTGAATACGAAGAATTTAATAAAAATCAACAGCATTTAATGCAATATAGAAACACTAATGCTTCATTTTATATTAAAAATTTATATTGCATTGGTTATTATGGTTTTATTCCACTCTGTTACCTTTGAATGCTGAGTTCTGTGATGTTGTTTTCTGAGAAGTGGCTGGACCAACAAACCGTGCTAAGTAAGTAGCAGTGAAATATTTATGGTGGAACTTTTAGAAACACACACAAAACGCTGGGCTCCCGGGTTCCGCTCCTTCTCCATCCCATAATCCTGCTCCAGTTCTGAGGACTTTACTCCCCACTTGCACTTTTATGAGCAGTAAATGTCACCAGTTTACAAGCGGGGCTGTGAATTTTAATCTAAGTGTCCCTCAGCCTTTTAAATGTCAAACTCCAAAAACACCTTTCAAGACTCAATTTCACTGATTATGGTGCTTGATATAATTAGTCGCAGCCATTTTGTCTTTATTTGGGAAAGAAAATTATATTCAGGAGACGTGTCCTGCTCATAATCAGGCTCATAATTTTTCATTAGTGTTATTACTGTAAAATATGTACAAGCTCTAATCTGCGGAAAATATCACTTTACTAAATCTGAGCATCGCTGCAGCTCCTCTTTCAGCCTCTGTCGGAAACTTTCACATACATAAAACACACAAAAGATAGTAAATCATGAAAAAGCAAAACAAAAAACTGTCACATTTGTATTTCCACACCTCTCATGTCGGAAGTGTGTTGGTTCCATTGTCTCCTGATGACACACTAAAGCTGCAGTGTAGGTGTGTGTGTGATAGGAGGAGCAGCAGGATTAGAGCGTCAGCGGCCGCTAACCCTTCCCACCTGCGTCTACTCACATTCCTTTGAGCCCTGAGGATCCATGACATTTATAGGTGACAAATATAAATGGTCTCCTGCGTCAGTGGGTTTCATTCTCCCTCCGTCTGAGGTTGCCAGCTTCTTACTCATTGTTTTAGACCCTTTGATGGTTTTCACTCTATAGAAATCCTCTGTGGATGCTTTTTATTTTTCCAGTTATGTGAGCCTGAGTCACCTGTCATGCCCACGCATACTGTTATATTAATTTTATACTTCAATATCAAAGTGGGCCTGCTCATGAAAACCCTGTGTCATGGAGTCTAAATGTGTATTCAGTACTTTAGAGAGGCTGCTTGTTCACTGAGTCACACTAAGGATTAGGACGTCGACTCTTTTCATGTTCCTGTTGATAGAGAATACAGGTATTTGTCATAATGAGCCGAATAAAATGTACATATTAATAAATATATATCATAAAACACGTGTATTTCTTCTGCAAAAGTCTTTCACTGCTGCGAAAAGCATCAGTTTCACCAACTCGTGTCTTCTCTGCAGTGAAGAGCTGGTCAGTATCAATATTAACAGTGTGTCTGTTTTAGACAATATTCTCTTATTATTAGTAATAAAAGCTTGAATTAAGTTCTAACATGATTTTAATAGGAACATATTTAACAAAGCACAAGTACAATAATAAGGTACTTGGACACATTCCTGATTAATACTCTCTTACACTTCTATAGACTGATTAAGATAACGTTAAGAAGGAAATATTGTACTTTTTCCCTCTTCTTCTTATATATAGTGTAGATGCTCAGATGTGGCAGGAGTAATTCCACCACAGTTGGTCTCTAGTTATGTTTAAAGGCTGAATTTTACTTCCCAGACAGTAAACGTTAACGTCTGTAATTAATTAAAGGGATAGGAGAATGTGTTTGCCTTAATAATGTCATTAAAATCTGCATAATAATCGTCCTTCGGCTTTATGAGACTTTATAGCCGCACCTATTTTTACAGGCAAAGGAACTGAACCTGTTATTCTGAATGGAGAGGAGGTGTTAGAGAGGGAACAGTGGCGAGGACATCTCCTGTGATTTGATACCAAATTACCTCAGCGCCAAAACTCATGAGAGAGAGAAAAGCTTTTAGAGACACAGCAAATCTACAATTCAGAGGCTCAAGGCAAAACGAGTGAATAGCTGCTTCCTGTGGCAGATGGTGCAGTCAGTCAGGGAACGATGTGGAATTAGCTCAGAGGTTAGAGACGCCAGCTTGTGACCGGCTACTTGTGGAAGTCCCTCCACCAGCTGAGACTGTCCTCAGGGACGAGGACGAGTGAGGCTGCCTCATCTCATCAATGCTCCATCTAACAGAACTGCAGCTCCTCTCCTCAAGAACATCCACCATGGTTGAACATTAGAGAACAGGGGTCATAATAAACATTGTATATTTACACATGTGGTGTGTGTGAGTCAAGATACTTTGACAAACACACACTATCACTGGTGTCAGTCAAAATAAAGCACAAGCCGACACCACATTAAATGTGTCACTCACAACCCCCCCTCGTTTATTAACAAACAGGAAGTCAGCGGACTGCAGGGGACAGATTGTGATGTGACTGTGTCGTCCTGGAATATCACAGCGTTTAAATTTGATATTAGTTCATATCAGAGTTCATTCAACAAACTGACGGTGAGAATTGCTGAACTCATGAAAGTGGATCAGTTCCTGTAGAGCAGAAAGTCTCAGAGTGGAGGTCAGGGTGATGGATGGATCCTATTTATATGCAAAGCTACTGCAATTTATATTATCTTTGATTTTGGAAACCATGACTTCTGACTTAATGAAGTCTTTACTGGAAGTTTTCAGTTTGTTAATATGTCACTGACAATCAGAAGCTTCCATCTGCTTCTCCTCAATCAGAACAAATCCAACTTCATCTCTATCGAGTGTGAAAACTGAACACAATTAGTGATTTGTTTACTTCCCCTGCACTAGTTTCTAAAAAGAGTCGAACTCCTTCCAGCAAGCTGCAGAAAACCAGCGTCCCAGAGCCTCCATCATCTTTACGGCCTGAGATAAGCCCAGAGCTCCACGATGCAGGATCAATTAAAACCATACAGACGTTCATCTTCCTGCTGCTGTGAGCGATAAACTCTGATTACACAAGATGCAGCAATCTGTAAATGAATCTGGTGTGGGTTTGTGTGTATTGTGCTGATGTAGAAACCTCTGGCACGTTGTTTATCTCAGTTCCAGATGTGGATTATTTTGTTTTGGATGCAGAGACCACAGATCTCAGCAGCCGTGGTCGAGCTGAAGCTCCTCAGCAGCTCTGTGTGCTGCTCTAGCTCTACATGCTGCTCTAGCTCTGGGTGCATGTGTGACTCACAGCCAGCAGGCGGTTCTTCTCCTTCTCGGCGTTGTTCAGAGCGGTTTCCAGGGTCACTCTGTGCTTCTTGGCCACCTCCTCCACAGCTCGGGTCTGGCTCTCCTTCATCTGGCTGCCCTCCTCCTCGTGTCGAGCCCGGATGTTGCTCATGTCCTTCTCGTGGGACGTGTTCTCCTCGTGCAGGGTCTGACCAAACGCAGGAAAACAAACAAACATTTCAAAATGCTCGGAGGTGAGAGGACACGCTGACGGACAGGGAGAGCGCCCGGGCTGACATTTACACCATACGCTGTATTATTCAGCCTCTTTGCCAGTGTTTACCGATCCACAGCCAAGGAATCAATACTTCCCTCCGTCTCCTTGTATCTGCTATTTTGTCTCTATTCCCATTTTCTCACCATTTCACACTCAAATGTGTATTTTTCCTTCAGCAGTGGAACGAGTTAGCTGAACAAGCCTCCGGGGCTCCTTCCATCTGGGGGTTAATGGGGTTATTGATTAAGGAGCCGTGAAAGACCCCAGACACGACCCCGTGGTTATTACGCCTCTAAGTGGAGCTGGTGTTGTCTTCAGCCTCAGGAGAGACAGAGTTTAGAGATATTGTTTTTGCTTCTTATAGTTACTGTTGAGTCACGATGAGAACAGCAGCTTCATCCACCGTCTCCTGATGAAACCACTTCTAAATTCACAAGATCCAGATTTTGTATTTGGATCTGTAATAAATCAAAAACACTAAATATCAAACCTCTAAAAATGACATTCAATCTCATGTTGTGGTCATAAAATTGCTATTGATGAAAAATGATATTGTTTCAGCCGAGCCCTACTACTGGAATCTTTACAGCAGGATTGTAAATGAACACTAAAGACATGAAAACTTAAATTTACAAAAAAAACAATCACACTGATTCATCAACACAGATAATTAACTCATGCACAACAATCTGTTTTCTATTTAGCTTCATCACTCGCAAACAAAACCAGCGTGTAACTGGCACAGAATCAGACGCTGGCAGCAACATGAAAAAAAAACACTAATGTGCCTCAAAGGGATTCACTCGTGTCTGTTTGGAACCAAAGTCTGTTCCTGGAAATCCCCCAAGAAGCGTCCATCAAGCTGGTCGGACCGCTGTGACATCATCTGGTCAAACAGACCTGAGGGGAACCGAGCATCATCTCAAAAGAAACTGGGCCCGGGAGGTTGATTCCTCGTCTTATGGGGGCGAACAAAGATGAGGAACACAAAAAAGGGCGAATGAAGGAAAAGACGATTTGTAATTCAGGGAAAAACCAAGACTCACACTAATGTAATGACTTTTCCACAGCTTTCTTACTCTGCTAAAGTCGTTCAGGCACGATTGAGCCAAAAATCCCTGCAAAGTGCGAAAAACTTGAAAAACACAATCTGCTCCAGAAAGTGTGTTTCTCTTCTATTTTAATGCAGCAGCGTTAGAGATCCCCAATCGATGGTTTCACCGATAGCCTGATGAATGAGAATTAAGCGTTTAAAGCAGGAATCGGCTCTAGGAGACGCAACAGGAAGGGGGGGTGAAGTTTAACCGGAGCGGCCTCGTCTATTATCCTCCAGAAAAACATTGAAATTCAAGCCGGCGTCTCTCGGTGGGAGAACTCTGCCGGCTCCCCGAGGATTACACTGCACAAATGTCAGCGACAGATGAGAAAACACACATGAAGCAGCAACACTTGACATTTGCCGTGGGCTGTGGTCGCTCTGCTGACTTCACTGTTCCTTAAACCATCCGACCTTTAAGCTTCTGGGTTTTTGAGATGAGCAGCGGCCGAGCTTCAAGGTTTGTAAAGAAGCTGTGATTGACAGGTTTGACTCTTTAAACTGTTCCACGATTACAGGTCCATTTATTTATTATTATTCTCCTCTGACTCTTTTGCAGACGATGCATTTTTTTTTAATTTGCTGCACATATCAGATTGATTCTTTCTACCAAGGACAATTTCACAAGGACCTTCAAACTTTTCAGTTTAGTCCGAACCAATAAACCAGGAGTGGGAGGAGCCTTGAACAGAACAGACGAGGTGGTCTCTCGTTTATTAGTGGGTCGTGAAACAACAATGATAAATATAACAGTGGCAACAGAATAAACCAAGAACCGGTTCACTTTTCTGTTTATTTGACATTCAAACAGAAAGACTAGTTTCCACCAAGCTGACAAACGCTCGTCCACAAGCCAATCAGAGTCTAGTAAAGGTTGACTCCGCCCACGTAGTTGAAGACGACAGGAAGTATGTATTTAAGATAACATTCTTTAGTCCCTAAACAATGTAATCTAACCAGATCAAATGTGAACAATGGAACAAAGGCAAGAAGCCTAGTTCAGACTCTGAGAGACAGACTGAGGGGGAGTCTTTATCCATATTATATATATATCATATACCCACACCAAAATATGTGTGATCTTTATGAAAAAAAAACTGAATTATATCAACAATTCATGTCAAATATTGTTTTAGATCAGATCGGCTTTGGGCCCAACCCCACCTGAGGACACGGGAGGATTAGCGGCTCTGTAAAGTCACAGAAGACTCAGGGCTGCCCGAGGAGAATAAACAGAAAACCAAATAGAACTGAAGAAATAAATCACTCAGTTTTTGGGCAAGTGAGTGTGAGAACAGCTTCAGTGCCCAAACTAATGGCTGTGTGCTTTCGGGCTTCTCTAAGCAAAAAGATGAAGTGTGGAGTTTGAGGTGAGAAAGTGGTGATTCTACACTCAGGAAGGATAAAGAACACAAACTGCATCACAAGACATCTCTGAAATAATAAATCTGACTGATGTTAATATCTCTCTCTTGAACCTGCTTCCTAATTACTTGCTGAAGTTCCTCTGAAGTTTTCCCTTTTTCACGCAAGGACGAATTTCTCATAAGTTCTTGTTTCCTGTGACCGTCGAGCGGGTCGGGAGCAGAGTACACAGAAAACTTAAGTCCCGGTCTTCTTAATGAGTTATTGGCTATTCATGACACATCGCTCCAGCCTGGTGTGAATATCAAACACACAAACCTTCTCCAGGGACTGGATCTGCTGTTTCTGCCGGTCGTCCAGGGCCTGGCTCTGGCTCTGCAGCGCCTCCCTCTCCTCCTCTATCCTCAGCACCTTGTCCTTCAGCCGGCTGCGCTCGTTGTCCAGGTCCCTGATGGCCGCCTCCTGAGTCATCTGGCTGGCCTGCAGGCTGCTGATCTGACCTATGACGGGAGACGTGACAGGGATGCAAACAGTGAAGAGGAGCCTGGGTTCATCCAGTAGGCGTCTGCTAATCCAGATCTGTTTTTTGTCTGCCTGTCAGCGAGGTGCAACCGACTTGATCAACACAAAATATGCGATTTAGATAAAACACAAAGAGGAGATGTGTGAAAAATACAAAAATACACTCAACCACTAACATTTCCAGACGACCACAGCAACAGAAAACCAACATATCTTCCCCTTTAAGAAGAAATAAAGAAGCATGCGTGATCTGTGTCACCAGCTGGATGTTGTTTGTCTCTCACATGCAAACAGCTGTGGAGGAAACTGATGAAACCTTCTCCAGGGCCGTGACGAGCTCATAGCAGCTAATGGGCCGAACATGATTCTGCGCTGGGTCGCTGCTATCGCTCACACACACTTCTCTCCGACAGTAATGCTTAAGCGATATTGTTGCTCAAAGTACCGACGGAGAGACGTCAGGAGACATTAGATCAAATCCTAACATGCAAACACATGAAACCTTAAACTGGGCATAATTGATGTGAGACGCTGCTGCCTCTGCCTCTCGGGGACTGGGGACACCATGTCTCAGGCCACGATGCCTGAGAAGCTGCTGGACGTGTTTGCACGACAAACCCCAGGACGTGTCCCGAGGGGGTGGGTGGGGGGGGGGGGGGGGGGGGGGGGGCACGCGAACAAGCACTGGATTGCATTCTGAGCAGAGAGGAGGTTTGAGTCTTACTGGCTTTGAGCAGGATCTCGGTGGCTTGCTGCTGGACTCGGTCTCTGGCCGCCTCCAGCTCGCACTCGGCTTCCTTCTGACGGATTTCCACGATCTCCGAGTTCTGGGTCACCTCGTCCAGCTGCCTGGTTAAGTCCTGCAGAGGAATCACAGCAGGAGAGAGAGGAGAGAAAGGTTTGTGAACAGGTGGAAGACACATGAGAGAAGGGAACTACGTATAATTTAATAGAAGTAGAATAAGAGAAAAGGTTGAGTTGTAAAAGGACGTGAATAACTTGAGACTTGTCAATAAAAACAAACTTCTAGAATGAAGGAAATATGATGAATTATTTTATAAGATACTGATTGAAATTGCAGTGTTGACAAGTTGTGAGAAGTTTAATGTGAGAGCCGCTGGCAGCATATTACCAATAATGATGCTCATGTATGTAAATACTGATTTCTGCTCAATTAATCCGAACTAGACTTCAGGGAGGGATTTGGCCCATGCACACGCACACGCACACACACACACACACACACACACACACACACACACACACACACACACACACACCGACAGAGCACATCTTTCCATCCCATCAAACGTTCTGCCTAAAACTTAATTAAGACAATGAAATCGAAGCATGATAATAACCAATGAGGAGCCACCCATAGATTAGCCCCGGTGTGTGTGTGTGTGTGTGTTAGAGTATGTGTGTGTGTGTGTGTGTGTGTGTGTTACAGTGTGTGTGCGTCTGCTGATATCCCTGATGAGCCCGGGGCAGGGAGCTGCACATTGTGACCTCCAGGTTCAGATAAGAGATCCATACAGAGATTGATCGTTTTGAGGAGAGCTTCCAGAGACATGTTTCTGTTAAGACTAGCTCCAGGTCGGGGGGCGGGGCTCCGGTCATAGATGTCATCACATGGAGGATTGAATTTTGAAGAGTGAGGAATCATCTGTTCTTTAAAACGGGTTTTTCAGGGTTGAGGGTTGAGGTTAGAAATAGGCTATGTAGTATAATGTGTTACTTGTAGTGAGTTGGAGAGTAAACAATGGAGGATATGTTTTTCATCCTTATTTAAGAGGGTAAACAGTTGATCTCCTTTGTTCCATTTGAAGATGATGTTACTCGTTTTAAAACCGGTCCCATATTCAATTCTTTCATTTCTCAAACAGGGTCACCAGCTTTTCTTGAGGAGGATTTAAAAATACCTTAATTAACTCTATCTCCTCTGATTTATCTGAGCTAAAAGAAGATTTCTATTGTTGGAGACATTCAGTCATTACCCTCTGATTCAGCTGTAATCAGATTTAAACACACACAGACACACACACACACACACACACACATCTGTCAGTCACTCTGATTGGACCTGGCTGGATCCTTCATTGCCATTTAAATATGAAAGTTGCTGAAAGCAGTGATTTATTGTTTTATCTCACTAAAAGCTTTTTACCTGAGAGTGAAGGATTCGGTCCAAAGACTAAACATCACTTCACTGGAGCTTTTTATATTTCTACAGAAACTTCAGAAACTTCAGATGTTGTTATATTTGTCTCAGTCAATCCACTCAATGATTTACTTGAAGTCAAGATTTGCTGAGTTCTCGTGTACAGCCTGTTGTTGCCCTCGCTTCTTATTGTTTTCCCAACTTTCTTCCTTTCTTATCCTCTGCTAATGCAACAGAGCTATTTCCCTTAGTGGATCATTAAAGTCATGTCTGATTGTGTGTAGCTCCTGAGCTGAAGCAGTGTGACGGAGAACACTGGAGCAGGAAGCTGTGACGTCCTGACACCAGGTTCACATCTGACGTCACTTCTTCTCCCCGTGACGAGTGGCAGCTCAGTAATTACGACCCCCGGGACGAGGGAACGTTTTCATATCGGTGCCATGTTTTAATTTAACCTGAATGAAAAGAAAAGTCTAAAGACATCACACAACAAAGGATTGTGTGGAAAAACAAGACGTGAGGTGTGTTGTGTGGTGAGAAAAACTAAAAACAAGAAAGCTTCTGCTGTGGGATCTAGTCTCTCTCTCATCAGTGAAGCTCTCAGCAGGAGTTGAAGGTTTATGAGATTATGTTCATGGTCTCAGGCTGTTATTAAGAGATTAATGTGCAACAATACAACACATCAGCCCACGGAAGATGAAACTGGTCACAGATCAGATTGTTGCTGTGTTCTGATATCTCGTCTCATGTCTTGCGTCAGACGAGAGAATCTGGAGGAGCCGTCAAGTGAAGCTGGTTTCAAGCTCCTCTGTCCTCACTTCTCTATCTGGGTCACAGCTAATTGCTCCTGTGACTAAAGAAATGATTATGAAACTCCAGACGCATCACAACCACGGGTGTGTGTGTGTGTGTGGGGGGGGGGGGGGGGGGGGGGTACTCATCTTCAGTGAAATCAGTGGTAATTCAAAACAAACCTCAGCAAGTATCACGACAACAGAACAAACCTACTTCACCGATTCCCCCAGAGAACAAGAGATTCCACTCTAAAGACACTACACAACTCATTCCACTCCAAAGACACTACACAACTCACTTCACAGACACTACACAACTCATTCTATTCTAAAGTAACTACACAACTCATTCTATTCTAAAGACACTACACAACTCATTCTACTCTAAAGACACTACACAACTCATTCTATTCTAAAGACACTACACAACTCATTCTACTCTAAAGACACTACACAACTCATTCCACTCCAAAGACACTACACAACTCATTCTACTTAAAAGACACTACACAACTCATTCTACTCCACAGACACTACACAACTCACTCCACAGACACTACACAACTCATTCTACTCCAAAGACACTACACAACTCATTCTACTCCACAGACACTACACAACTCACTCCACAGACACTACACAACTCATTCTACTCCACAGACTCTACACAACTCATTCTACTCCAAAGACACTACACAACTCATTCTACTCAAAAGACAGTACACAACTCATTCTACTCCACAGACTTTACACAACTCATTCTACTCCAAAGACACTACACAACTCATTCTACTCAAAAGACACTACACAACTCATTCTACTCCACAGTAACTACACAACTCAGATAATTTCAAAAACAAGGGATAAAGAAACAAACAGAAATGCTATTTTTGCCAGCGGGACTCTTGGCAGAATTGATTTTAAAATATTGTTAATAAAAACATTTAACAGCCACTTTGTGTTAGAGTTACACTCTATGGAACAGTATCTTTATAAATGTGCTTTTACTGGGCACAAGGTATGAACCACGTTTTTGTTGAGTCACCTATTAACATAGTTTTCTACAGTGGCCATCTTGTAAAGATTGTTTAATAATAAAACAGTTTTTAATTGCTCTTATCATTTTTGCTCGATAAGCAATTTGTAACTCTGTTTTGAAAAGTGCTAAATAAAAAAGTATATTGTTGTTTCTATCATTATTATTATTATAATTATTGTAACCAAGATAAATGCAAAAGGAGTTATGTTTTCATGACAGTACATGACAGTCAAAGAAGACAACATCTGGACGGACTCACAAACAGACAAACACCTCATATTCTCTGACAGGAGTGAAAAGCAACAGATGTTCAAGTGGATCAATGAACTCAGGACTTTCTTATTTTACTTCCAGTCCTTTCTCTTCGTCTCAGTTTCTTTGTGCAAACAACACAGAGCAAACATTTCCTTTTCTCTTTCTGTGTGAACAACCGTAATAAAAGACTCTGTCCGAATAATGATGTTTTTCTGAAGGTGGCCTGGAAGAGTAAATCTCCAGCTGCTTTCTGGGTAATTTCTAAAAAGGGTTCAGTTGTAGTTTCTATGATCACTATGAACTCAACAGAATATCTGTATCTAAACAAATTATAATTAATTAGTCAAACTGAGCCCGACCGATTTATTGATCAGGATATTTGCATTGTTTTTTTCTGTTTGCTGACATGTTCACTTTTATTATATGGAGTAAACTATGCAGAATAAATGCATTTATGTTTACATTTCACGTTAAAAAAATATTTGTTTCATGTTCCACATATCTGGTTGCATTTGTTAAGCATCAGAGAATAAATTGTGTTTTCTTTGTATTCAGGTTATTTACAAGTCAATGGTTCTAGTCTAAATGATAAATCCTCAATCACATTTCTCTGTCATAAGTTTGATAACTACATCATAGGAATCATACCTTTTTAGTTTTTTGTGTTTCTGACCTTCATTTTATCATCTGTTCCAAAGGTCAGATTTGTAGACTGTCCAGTCACTCTTAAGACTGTATCTGTCCTCTATAGGTCTGTTACAACAGGAAGCTGTGATGAGTGGAGTCAGCTGATTGGTTCCCACTCACCTTGACGCTGCTCTCGGCCGTGCTGAGAGACGAGTGGAGCTTGTGGGACTTGTCCCGGTTCTCCCGGGCCTCGTCCGTCACCCGGACCAGCTCGGCCCGCAGCTTGCCCAGGGTCTTCTGCAGAGCCGCCTCCTGACTCTGGAACTCCCGCCGCAGCTCGGCCTCGGTGCGCTTCCACGCCAGCAGGTTGTCGGCGGTCAGCTGCTGCGTTCTCTTCATGGCCTCCAGCTCGCGCTCGTAGAACGCCTGAGCCTGAGGGACGGACACACGGGTGAGACACCATCCGTCACTGAGAAGGACGTCCAAACAGCTTGATGGAAGATAGAAAGACACAGAGCCGTGTGTCTCCAGCACTTTGTGTGAGACATCGTGACACTCACGACCTTCACTTTCATCAAGGTCGTCATACGAGTGTGAATGAATGATGTCTTTTCTAAAGGACGTTCAGTAGAGCTCACCAGAGACATCCACTTCCTATTAATGCTGCTGTGCTTGACTGAATTCCACCAAAACACAGTCACAAGGTTTACCTCAATAAATGCAAAACGGATAAAATATGCAACAAAAATGCATCATATTATTCTATCATCCTCAGAAGATCCAGTGTATCTGCATGATGCATGAAGCCTATCGTCCAATTATGTGCACAACCATCTCCTCATCATGCATCCATTAACTTCCTTTATAAGTGTTTAAATGTAATGCAGTAGTGTGGGTGCAGCACCTTGCTGAGTTTGGCCTCGTACTCCTCCACCAGCCTCTTCTTGTCTTGTTTGAGCTCCTCCACCCGCTCAGCCAAAGAGTCCACCTGCAACAAATCAGGAAGGACATCTTCAAACAGGCGGAACAGACTCTGAGGTTTTGTTAAGAAAGATAAAACTTGATTAGAAATGTCCTTCTGTTAAATAATGACATTGGCTGTATATAGAACGTTTAACCTGCTCTAGAGTTGCAGTAGCAGCACTAGAGGACTGACTGTCTGCATGGTCGGTAATAACTTTATGGACAATAGCACGAGCAAGCATGAAGCAAATCGTGAAGCTCACAGATACACAATGCAGCAACAAAAGACAAACAAAATTGACAAATTTGTTGTTTTAAGAAGTGTGAACCGTTTTGGGGGGTTCAGTCTGAAACTGTGGCAGGAGAAAATTAATATGGTGGACTGTCTCAATCCAGATAATTAATGGGAAAACGGTTGTGTCACTTTCTTCTCCATTGTTGTGACGCAGCTGGTTGTGTGTCTGTCGGGAGCTGATCTACCTTGGCAGCAGTTACCTCAGCCTTGTGCAGCTGGCCCAGTTTCTCCTGGTCCTTGCTGTAGTTGGCGTTGTGGCTCTGGTGGTTGATCAGGAGCTCCTGGATCTCCTGCCTGTGCTGGCCCTTCAGCTCCTCCAGGGCCGCCTTCTTCTCCTGCTCGAACTGGGCCTGGGCCTGGCTGAAGGTGCGCAGCTTCTCTTCGAAGGACCGCCGCATCTCCTCCACCTCCCGGGACATGGACACCACCCGCTGCGTGTGCTGCCGGAGGAGACGGAGAATAAAGGGCCTGAGCTAACAGGGGGATTGATTTATGGATTTGCGGGCTTCTTGCACCGTGGGTAAACTTTTTAAAAGCTCCAGGCCGGGTGGTGATGCACCGGCTCAGGGGGAATTTGACCTTCTGGCTTCCGACCTGTCGGCTCTAATGTAGCACAGCAAACCAGCAGGCAAGCTAAACAGAAACCAAGTGTTTGTGAGGAAGCTACCACTGGATGTGTGGATATGACTGGAGAAAAGCTGATGCAGCCTGTCAGGGTCAATCAGGCGCCGGATGATGAACAGTATTGACAAATGGACCGGATGGTTTTCTGAATGTGTTGAAGTTGGTGCAACAAATAATAATCATCAGTAAGAAGCAGATTTGAAACACTTTATTATTTAATTTGGCCGAACTGTCTGAAACGTTTTAATTTGACCACAGCAGCAGATAGAAAACCATTAATTTGAATTTTGTGTAACCTGAAGCTCTTAAGCAGTTTGCTCACGATGGAATTAAAACTGATGAGGTGTGTGTGTGTCACTCAGAATCACATCCTGTTCCCTCTCTGTGTGTAAACCTGCACAGTAACCCCACCCGTCTGTCTGATACCTGTCAGCGGCTGCATCGATTTGAAACTCGCCTCCATTCAGACACACACACACACACACACAAAGTAAAGGTCACACAGTCCAGACTGTCTGACTTGAATACTGTACGTGTGTTATCAAGCTAATACACCACGAGCTTAAGAGCGCTACAGACACTCCAACAACACACAGACAGACACACAAAGACAGCCTTAGTTAGTACACAATCATATGCCTCTGTGAATAAAACTTAAAAGGAGAATATGTATGTATGTAAGTATGTTTACTTCTCCCAGCTGAAACTGCGTCACTGAGCGATCTGGAAATAGCTTCTCACCAGTTCAACCCAGTGGGATGAATAACTCTGAAAACATCATATGTTCCCTCGGATTCATTAACGTAAAGCAACAGGGAGCAAAGAGAAAAAAGAAAAACACCAACTGGGATTCTATCACACAGACGACGCTGCAAGCTGCTGTTTCTCTGATCCCTGATCAGTTCAATCACAGGACGATCTGTCGTCCTTGTGATTGTGCTGATTTGACCCAGACACAAGCTGATGGAAGCTGTGCATTATATCTCACTACCACTGCAACACAACCACAGCAGCGTCCACACAAAAAGACAAAGGCGCTGCCGACAGAGAGCGGCTCTCCGGCCTCGCAGCAGGAACCAGGATCAGACATTAGCGGCTGATTGCCTGCAACTGTGACTGCAGCGTCCTGCAGAGCACAGCTGCCGGCTACCAGAGACACACACAGACACACACAGACACACACCATTCCTCCGTCTACCTGGGCCTCGGTGCACAGCTGCATGTCCTCCACCCTCTGGCGGTAGCTCTCGAACTCGGCCAGCGCCTGTCTCTTCATCCTCTCGTGGAGCTCCATGGACTCCTCCAGAGACTGGATCCGCTTCTTCAGGTCCATCTCATCGCTGATCTTACTCTTGTACTGGAACAGACGAGTAGGAACCAGTTAGACAGACACTTGTCAAGCAAGTGCGTCACCTGCATCCATGACTAAATGTGCATTAAGCATGAGGAGATGATATAGTGGTGAGTGAGAGTTGTGATCTGAGCTTCTTTGGTCTCAGAGTCCAGCGAAAAGGGGAAAACGAGTTTCCAGAATTTCCTCAACGGCAAAAACAATGTTCCTCTTCTTAAAAGGCCTTTGACAGGAGCCATTTTCACACGGCTACCTATTCAATCTCAGTCCCAACTGAATATATTCACCTCACTTTGTGTTGAAAGGCTAAAAGAAAGAGACCAGTTTCCATATTGGCTGTTTTTTCTGGAATGAAAAACCCTCCGGCTGCTAAAAGCCTCCGTCTGGAATCAGAAGAGGTTTTTATTTCTCCTCCTGACGTTGATGTTCGATGCTCAGCTTCTAGATTAGTCACACTGCCGTGAAGGAAGCAAGTAATCCTCATTAGGAGTGATGGCATATACAACTAAATTATAAATATTTAGCTGTTTTAATATTAATGGGTCGGTAAATGTGATCTCGGCTCTCTGGCTCTCCAGCACATCGGCTGCTATGAGATGGTCGTGCACCTACAGAAGCTGAGCATGTGTCAGGTCTGTATATGATGGGTTTATGAATCATGTCGTATCTCAATCAATTTATAAAGAGTCATTTTAAATCCTGTCTCCTTTAAATCAAAGCTCCCTGATACTAATGTGAAAAAGTAAAACGTCTCTGCTGCAATGCATTAATTAAACCAGAAAGAGATATTTATAATTCACAAGTTTTCATTTCATCAGTAATTTACCTCCTTTTCCAGGAAGCCTCAATTTATTACATTACTTTTTTTTAATTAATATTCATTCACACCCATAAAACTCCCTTTTCTCTTTATTAAAATGTCCTCAAACCTGCAGTATCTTCTCTCTGGTCTCCGAGAGGATCTGCTGCACCTCCTCCTCGTGGGCCTCCTTCAAGGTGGCGATGGCCGCCTCGTGTTCGTCGTTTTTCGTGTTCAGCGCATAGATAACCTGCGAGGGAGGAAGAGGAAACACGGGCCGGTCAGCTTGATCTCACAGGAGGACACGCGGGGGGGCAGCAGTGGACAGTAGGAAAGTGAAGAAGAAAACATGACAGAACAATAAAAGCGGATATTGATGAGCGTTCGATTCCGGGATCTTCTGGCTTCATTTCTGGAATGTAGGGAGGAAGGTGAGATGCATCATCCACCTCTTCATAAAGAAAAACACATCAATGTGGATTTATTCGTAAATGTTGTCGACTAATCCAGTTCACATTAATCATTTACTACATTATACAATTTTAATCGGTTCAAATGCAAATGACTGTGTACAGTAGATTCTAATAATTGGAGGCACGCTGTATGAGCCGAGAAGCTTCAGTGAAACGTCGTAAATTAGAAATCGGTCGATGTCGTGTTCGTCTGCGGATAAAAATAACCGGAGCAAACTATTGTGCATGAGATTGACCTTTAAAATCTGCCCCAAAAATACACACAGCCATCCAGAGAGAGATAATCTGACAGAGCAGTGATCCCCTGCTCAGAGGCCGAGGCAGGGGGAGAAATGGCTTTTTACATTTCCACATGAAAAACCAGGAGACGCCTCCCCCCCCCCCCAAAACATGCTTCACTCCCTGCCGTGAGAAACAAAGCTTTGCGTTGCCTCTCCCTGAAAATCCCAGTCAATAATTCAGCACATTGAACTGGGTGATGGTGGTAAAGAGTCTTTGTTTACTCTGGACTGAAGTCTGTCTGCAGAATGAGAGAAAGGGAGCGGGGGGGGGAAGAGGACGAGAAGAAGAAGAAGGGAAGCGGCTTCCTGAGAAACATGAAAGGATGTAGTTTGACATGTGGTGATGCTTTTCATACTCCTACACACACACACACACACACAAACACACACACACACTTTGTTTTCACCGACAACCACAAAGGATTATCTCTGTCATATCTCAACAGGAGAAACTAAGACATGTTTTTTAATTCTGCAGGTATTTGGTCATAAATCTAATTATTCATCAAAGGGAGCAGGTGAACAATCGGGAGACTTGGTATATCATCCTCTGGGGACCATGAATCTCTGTAGTAAACGCAAGTGGTTGAAACGTTTGCGACAGGAACAAAGTGGTTTCTTCACGTAGGAGAATCAGATCAAAGACAAACCACTTGGAGCCAAATAAAGCTGCGTGCAGAAAATCCAGTGCCGTCCAAAATAAAACATCTTCCCCCCCCACACACACACACACACAAACAAACACACACACACACACACACAAGTATAAATCATTCAGCCAGCTCGGTCTCTCATCAGCTCAGGAAGTGAATGGAGCAGAAGTAACAGTCACAGGAGCTAAGAAGAATCTTCCATCACACACCGAGAGTCATCGGAGCACTTCTGCGGATGAGAGGCAATAATCATAACGCTGTCACACACACACACACACACACACACACACACAATGAAATAACAAATATCCTGAAGAACACAAACACCGGCAGAGACTGTCAAGTTCCTCGCCCGTGTCCAAACTCATCAGTGTAATCAGTGCCTGCTAAACGAGGAGGCACAGACAGTTTTTGTGTTAATGTGTGTCTGTGCTTGTGTGTGTGTGTGTGTGTGTTTGTGTTCGCCTGGGAGACAAAGGCTGAGAATATTGCCATCACTGTCATCATGAGGCATCGACCAATATTGGATCTTGGAAGAGAGCAACATGACAAACACTGAGATTGTTTCCAAGGCGCCTGGAGATGCCTGTCAACGTTCAGATTTCACATTCGAGTGAAAGTGAGCCGTGGTTTCATTCTATAAAAAACATTATGAAGGAAATTAATAGTTTTAGTCTTATGAAACATAAATTGAATAGCCAGTGACACACACTGACACCCTGATCTACAGGATTCTCATCATCTCAACTGATCATTTTCCTGCTTCGGTGCGTCAGTGAAAAAACGAATCCTGGATCAACCCCCTGATCTGGATCTGCACCAAAATTTCCTGGGTTCTTCCCTGTTCCATATTTCATCCTTCCACCGAGTTTCATTGTAATCCATCAAGTAGTTTTTGCATAATCCTTCTAACTACGAGAGTTAACCGACGAAAAACCCAGAACCTGTCTGGTGCAGGTAATTAACAGAGCCTGCAACATGAGCTTCCTTCTATTAAACACAATGACAGGCTGCTGGGGAGTGTGTCCGAGTGTGTGCCTTTGTGTGCGTTCATTATTTCCGAGGTGTGACTGTGTGAAAGAAAGAGAGAGAGGGCGAGAGAGGGGTGTGAGACAGAGAGAGAGAGAGAGAGAGAGAGAGAGGGGGAGAGAGGGGTGTGAGACAGAGAGAGAGAGAGAGAGTCTGGTAACGCCGATGCTTCCTCGTCTCCTCCGGTCGATCTCTGCGTGTCCTTGGAGGAGTTTGTGTAAATGACAGAGATCCCGGGCGGATCGATGAGGTCACAGTGAAATGCCACAAGTTTCAAATCCGTCAGCTGAGGAGAAAGTCACAGCTGAGGAACTCGCTGCAGCTGAAAGTCTCTGCTCGCTGTTCAATGAAATGTGACTCTCCTGTCAAACACTGGAGAAAACTGTGGGTGTGTGTGGTGGGGGGGTGGACAGTGTCACGTCCTTCACGGAACTTCCTTCTGTTGGCTTTTTAAATGTGACTTTTCAACCCTTGTTGTACTTCCTGCTTCCTCGTGAGGCTCCCTCCATACATAACCTTAATATCATCCCAGAGATGTAAAAGATATTCTTCTTTTGTACTTTTCTTTTCCACCATTTTTGTTTGGATACAGTGTGAAAAGAGGAAACAACGGGAAAAGAAATCCGTGAATCCCAAACATGTGTATTCTCGAGGTTCGTTCCTGCTGCAGGATGAGAAAAGAAATTATGACTTTGTATTTTACTGCACTGGCAGATTTATTTATTCACATATTTTCAAGGATATCGAGCTTCAGGGAATCGTCAGGAGAAAGGTTAGCAGCTGACACCGTCCTGAAACGTCTCTAAACCTATTTTTGGAAACAATAACGACCGACACTGCAGCAAATAGTGAAAATAAAAGTTTAATCGGAGCGAATCCCCGCAGAGCTTTTCAACAACAGGGATGTGACGTCGTGTGACAGGGGAGATGAGTCAGAGGTTTTTAATTAGGTCGTAAAACACAGGATTTAAAGATGCTTCAGGGTTTAATGCTCTCGTTCAGAACTGCTCAAAACGAAAAAATTGGGATTAAAGAGGATTAAAATCAGGACATCAACATCATTCACGTGATCAATAATGAGCTGATTATTGGTTTCTGATATCTAGAAGCACCTCGTTTATAATTGGAAGGGAAATCAGGCAGTATGGACGCTTTATAAAATATCTTTAATTGTTCTGCGTTCCCTGATAAGAGCTAATTCTAAATATAATATGTTTAACACACAGAAACAGCAGCAGACACAGCAGTAGTTTGTGTCACAGACAGTTTCAGAGTGGTATCGATCAACTTATCTGACTCTCACACAGGGAACAGAACAAAGGGAAATTCCCCAAATGCCAAACTGTTCCTATAAAATCAATTCTGGACCCAGTAGAGAAAAAACCCCATAAAAAGATCATTATTTAGAATCTTCTTTACCTTAATTCCTCCCAGGTGAATCTAAAGCAAAGCCTCAGACGTGACCGACTGTGTTTTGGTAGCACTGCATTGATTTCTTCACACTTGGGGATAAAATCATTAACCGTGTGGAGGGAGGGCGACGGGGGGGGGGGAGCGGGGCTTAATTGCCTCAACTGCTATCGATGTGTCACTTCGCTGGCAGGAGCCTTTTCGGAGCCGGCCCTGTCGCAGAGGGCAGTTTAGTGTAACACTGATGTGGCAAGCAATTAACTTCATCACTACGGCTGCATAGCTTTTGTTGTGTTGATGGGAAATCAGCCCTGTCGTCTTCTTTCTCCTCACTCGATTCTCTCTGTCTGGATATTTAAACCTTTAGTACATCCCAATCAGTTTTGTATCCACTACAAGTAAAAGCTTGATTAGACTCATCTGTCCACGTTCTGTACATCCTGGTGTTTTCCTCCCTGAAATCTCACCTGAACACTGTGGTGAGACGTGAGTGTAAAAGCCTCCCGAGGTACAATAGAAGGTAATTATCATTATCTTCTTACGCTCATTATCGTTTAATCATCGTCTAATTGGAAATTTAGTTTCCAATTTTGAGCGTGAGACTCACTCTGGCTGCTCAGTTTACATATTTCACATTTGTGTCATGAAGCAGACGAGGTTATTGAAGTTATCAGGCTGCCTGAAGCATGTTCATATGCAATTAACCAGTTGTTAACCTCCTCCTGTGTGTGTGTTAGTCTGTGTAGAGTCATGTGTGTATGTGTGTGTGTGTGTGTGTGTGTGTGTGTTCAGAAGTGTTACCAGAACAAAGGAAGTCCAGTTTCAATCAGTCGCTTTTCTTTCTCCATGAAATTGTCTAGCTAGGTTGTGTTATTGAGATCAAAAGAGAACTACAGAAGAAACTACAGTCAGAATTTAAAAATCTGTCTGTCGGATGTTTTTAAAATCCCTTGATTTGTTCGTCCAATGGGTCAAATCTTAATAATAACAAATATGAGAATTGGAAATCAGGGAATGTTTGGTAATTTGGCTAACAAATTATTACAACAATTAAAAGAAATAGAAGAATGATTGACTGTTGAGTGACTAGAACAATCATTTATCTTCTGGTTGTGTTAACTCTATGTTTATAATGATAATTTAATGATAACAGAGGGATTCAAAATATCATTTAATGTATAATTAACACTTCTTTGGGTTCCCCAGTAACAAAGATGCCACATTTGAAGAAGATTGGATGAACAGATTGATGGATTGCATGCTTAAAGATGGAGATTCCTCACATTAAAGTAATATTAAAGTCACCTTCCTCTCCTCTCTCCAGTCTAAAGCTCTTCTTATAAACAACAGGACGGATCAGATGTACTGATTCACTCCAGAACTGTTTACTAAGCATTTGATTCCCCCTGTGATGCATTAACAGTGTATAAAAATTGATACTTTCTTGTATTACAAATTTCTGTTTTGATTTTATCATTAAAAATATCTTTCCTGAGGAGATAACACACCAGCCCTTTACAGATTTAATCTAATATTGCTTCTCTGACTCTCACCTCTGCAATATGCTGCATCCCAACTTCCACTTTCCAAACTTTCATATCACCAGACTGAAGAATGTTCACTGGGGCGAAGCGGCGTCTCATTTCCAAAGCCTCGACATTACGCGTTCACTGGGAGGGAGTTTAACGAAGCAGAGAGAGAGAGAGAGAGGGAGAGGGAGAGGGCGAGCGAGCAGGCGTAATTACTTTAATTATAATGTGTGGCTGTGATCTGCTAAACTGTAAGGTGCACCTTAATCCGCCGACTAATTATGGGACGTTCTGTGGTGGTGCTGTTGAGACGGAGCCGAGCTGATGAGCAACACGCTAAGTTTGTCCTTGATTAAAAAAAAAATCTGAATCAGTGGAATCAGCACGTTTACTGTTAAACTAAATAAACCTCATCGGCTTCTGGGTTTTAAATGAAGGAATCTGTGAAAACAAACCTGTCGACTGGTGGAGGCAGGAAAACCAAATTGAAGGGGAAAGCTTTTAATGCAAATAACTTATATGGCTTTTAAAAAACTGCCAAATAGATCCAGAGGCCCCTCGTTGGTTATAAAGACATTGATCTTTGTCCATGTGAATATTTCCCCCAATTTACCAAAAGTCAAATCCCTGCCTGACATCGTTCCACATAAAGGATATCAAATAAAACAACCATAACAGACCAAGCAGAATATCAAATTTAACCGATTTAGAAAAAAACACCACCTCCTGTTAAACTAATTACATTGAGACTCATAAACATTTAATGTGTTGTGATGGGGGGAAACAAAGCCAGGTGTTTTAGTCCTGTTTGTTTCCTCTCTGCCCGTCTGCTCGGTGTTTGGCAGCGACTCCAGCAGCGCGTCATGTTTTCAGCAGCAGACATCAAACGTTACAATTAAAAGACTAAACTGTTTTTTTGGTTTTCACTTTCCGCTTGTTACAGCTCAATTTTGACGCCTGTATCAGATTCACTGAGATTTTTGCTTCTTGTTTGTTTCACGTGCCACAAACAGGATCAGAGGTGTGGAGAGGTGAATGTCCACTTTGGTTTGAGTATAGAAAGATATATGAAAGTCTGAACTTTGGTTAAATGCAAGAGAAAATTCAGCCAAACTCATTTCCACTCATGATAAATCCTCTTTTGGTTCTACACGGGTAAAATTCACCAACAAATGTGAATCTGAGCCTCAGCGTCTGATTCTGTGGAGGAAACAAAACTAAACACAAACCCTGACAAGACTGAGGCTGAGATGTAAACACTTCTCCTGGCAAGTGCTGCTTATACAGATGTACTGTACAGTAAAGGCACATGGCCTGTGTGTGTGTCTGTGTGTGTGTGTGTGTGTGTGTCTGTGTTGTTACTGTATTACGTAATCTAAACAGCAGAGATGTCTCTAATTGAATAATAAGCACCATCTGGAGCCATTAGCGCAGTTCTGAGTGCATTTTGTTGTTCACTCTCGTCTTGAACACACACACACACACACACACACACACACACACACACACACACACACACACACACACACACACACACACACACACACACACACACACACACACACACACACACACACACACACACACACACACACACACACAAATTCATTTAAAATGGCTGCACTCTTCATCTTGTGGTAAAACTATGCACCAGTGTGATAATGTGCGTGTTTCACATCTGATGGTTTGATGGATGAATCAATGACAACATGGAGGCTTTTATGCCTTTTTGCATTAAAGCCGGTTTAGCTGTGACAGATGCTCCGACTCGTGTACGTGTCAGAACCCCCGGCGATAGTGTCTGTGTGCAGGAGACCGGTCGGCTGCTCTCTGGCTCGGTGTTTTATATGATGACGAGTTCTGTTTCTGTAAATTCACTCGTCTGTGGCAGGAAGGTAAAGTGAGATGTCAAATAAGAGAAGAACAACGTCTGCTCCTGAGCCTTTTTACACTTTCCTTCAACTTTCTGATCTCAATGATACACCTGGGACGCGGTGCTGTTAGTGTGTGAGCCTCTACGTGTGTGTGTATATATTTGTGTTGACGAGACCCTGAGTTGATTACTTTCCTCTCCCCTGTCTCTTTCCATCTCTCCACAGGTCTTGGCCGTGTCAGCCTTTTCGACAGCAGCTCTTTGCCCAGGTTTTATTCAGACCGACTGAAAGGGTTCATCACACTGTCTCTCTCCCTCAAAGGATTTTCTATCCAGTTCAGTGAGAAAACCATCAACTCCACTTCTTTTCTTACAGGTTCCATTCAGCCTTTGTTGCCACCATAATATCTGACCAAGCACGAGGTGGGTGTGCACCAAATCCACTTTCCCCAAAGAACTGAGTCCAAACTGGATTCTAAAAACTCATTACTCATGTTCAATGCCAGCATTCATCTCCAAAGCAAGTGTAATATAAGGGCGAGAGAGAGTGGAGAGACAGGGATTGGACGTGGCTACACCGAATGACAATATGATAAACCTCCTCTTTACCGGGAGAAAAAATATGTGGTTATTTAAGTATAGAGAGAATAATGCATAAGTGTGTAAGAGAGATATGGATGTTATACCACTTTCTGCTTCAACCAGTAGGGAGTTGGTTATGTTCTTGTAACAGCGGGGGGGGGGGGCTGTCCCGATGGGAGTATCCTCCTCCCGCCTGTTTCCCACACCACCAAACAACACACTCACCCATCTCTCCTCCCAAAGGACGGTGCTGCAGTGTAACTGTTTCTAATTCTACCACTCCATTTTATCCAGTTTTCTCTCTCTCTCTCTCTCTCTCTCTGCTGCACTCGTCTTTTGCAGCACCAGTGAATGATGTAGTATATATTAATATTAGAGGCATACGACAGGCCTCTCTATGAATATGCCTCACGTCTACTTTGATCATGAAGGTGACTCTACTCTATCAGATACTCTACTCTACAACATTTAGTACAGGATTGAGTTTTTAATGGTATAAAAGTTGGAGAATGAGACAAAACTGATGAAAGAGGCTGAATTACAGATACTTTGCTCCTTCAGCACCACGGACAGCGTCACTGGATCGGTTCACAGCCTGGTGAGGTTGATGATGTTTCACCGACATGATCAGAGACACAGATTCTAACTGGTGAGATTAAGGATCAATTAGTGAGGAAGACGAGGACTTAACATATAATCAACTTAACAAGGCCTCCGCTCCTTCACTGGGTGGAGAGGATGGAAGGTTCAGGAGTTTACTGGTTTCAAAATCTCTGGCAGAAGCGTATCATCATCGGTTTCGAGGAGCTAAATAAAAATGGACCTAATTCTCAACAACAAAAAATCCCCTGCACGCGCTGGATGACCAAGACACAATCCGACAACCGTGAACCTGTGGTACACAACCGCACAGCAGGCAGCCGACAACCTGTATCAGGTCGGATTACTGCCCTGGAAAGAAAGACGAGTGGAGACAACAGCATCGTGAATTTACCATTTTTAAGAGTTTTCCTAAATACCACTTTCTCTTCCTGTTCCACTGCAGATGAAACCGAGTCTGAATGGGACGGGGGGGGGGGGGGGGGAACTTGGGATTAAAGAAGTGGGAAGAGTTTATCATCCATCCCTCCATCCATCCATCCCACTGTCACCCACCAGTGCCGAGCAACACACACTGATCTGATTACGTACTTCTGAATGTGTCTGTGTGTGTGTGTGTGTGTGTGAGGGAGAGGGAGTGTGTGTGTAGTTGCGTTACAGACAACACAACCCCCGAGCTGGACAGACTGGATGTGGTAAAAGCTTAAATCCTTCACAAAGGCTGCTGCAATGTGGGTTTTGATGGACTGCAAAGAATCACATCGCTGGTAAATGAATGAAGGACTCGTTTGTTTCATTGGGTTTTCACTGCAGTGAACGTCTCTGTGGTGCTGTGGTGCTGCCGGAGACACACGGAGGTTAGCTCAGGCAGTTTGTCCTCTGGTCACTAATCTCCCAGCAGAGCTTCGGCCTGTCGCACAAAAATAAACTGCAGCACACAACGCTCGATAAAAACACACACACCTTTTATATCTGAACGCGGCACGCGCCAAGCATTTTAACGACCTGCAGGCTTCATGTGATTGTGATGCTTATTCTAGGAAAACAAACCTCCATCCATTTAAAATATGTATCTGCAATTTCTCTGTTTTCTCAGTGATTTCAAATCTTAAGGGCTAAGGTGTGATTTTTGTGTGTGTGTCACTTTTTTCATGTTCATTCTCAGGTGTTATAAAAAAAAGAAAATCCTTCATCCACTCCTCCCTGTGTGGTTTAATCACTGAGGAGACAGATGAGAATGGGAAAAGCTCCTGTGTGAGGCTGCAGGAGGAGGAAGGATTAATCTGTCCATGTCGAGCTGTGAGTATCTGTGTGTGTGTGTGTGTGTGTGTGTGTGTGTGTGTGTGTGTGTGTGTGTGTGTGTGTGTTACTACCACTACCTTCAAAATGCAGCAGTGCAAAGCCACATGAACACAAAGTAAAACAAATTGTAGTGTAAGCTCCTCTATCATCAGTTGTGCCTGCAGGAAACACGTGTGTGTGTGTGTAGTTACTCATTTCAGTTAACTCTTAACCTCCTATTCCTAAAACACTAAGACGTGGATTTTGGTTATTTTTTAAAAGGAAAGGTCAAAGGTAAATTGTTTCTGAATCTGAATTGTTGAAATCCTCTTCACGTCCCGATAGCCATCAATAAATAAAGACGTTTGATAAAAACAAGAACAGTGCACGTCCATAAGGGGGCGTGGCTTTGTCGAGATGGCCAATGGGGGGAGGAGGTGTGATGCATCGGTTTGTGTAGCCTCCTCTTGTTAGCTTGTCCAGGATTACCAACCCCAGCTTTAAGGATAGGGTAAAAGCATGAAGTGGTGATGGTTGAGGACCGGAATGGAAGTCAATGCATGTGTGTGTTGTGTGTGTGTGTGTGTGTGTGTGTGTGTGTGTGTGTGTGTGTGCGATGGAAGATGAGAGCGTCTGGACCGCTGTGGCCTGATATGAGCCGTTGCTGCCCTCTCATCCGCCCTCATATCAAAGATTGGCAGCGCTTCACACTGAAAATATTTCTGCCACGCTCCCCGTGTGGGCAGCACCACGCCTCCATGTTTCTCTGATGAGTCTAAAGGTGGGGCTGAGCACCTCGACTGGAGCCTCCTGTCAGAATCCGAGCTGCAGGAGAAGCAGACGGAGGGTCTTTACTGGTCTCTGTGTGATTTGCCGTGTTCTTGCCAAGAAGCCGTGTAGCGCCGCGCACTCAGCCTGAAGATCAGCAGCAGATTAATTTCAGGATTTGAGGCTTTTCTGCACATATTCTCTCCATGTTTGGGAATCAAGAAAATTACATATTGTACGATTTTAGAAAGGTTATGACCCAAAAGAGGAACTACAGGGAAGTAACACATGCAGTTCTCAGCCTGGAGATGCTTCATGTTATTTAGAATATACATATATATACATATTCCTACACCTGCATAAAACACTATAGATTATTTCTTTTACAGTTTTACAGCGTTTTACATATGACTGTCTTTCTGCTCTCTGATATAATAACGTGGTAGATCTACTTCAATCAGCAGACTACACACTGAGCAGTGATTGGTCTGCAGCACTGATTCATGGAGGCTGAGCCAGACGCCTGCAAAGTAAATGAGGTCTACAACCGCTGATGATGTCCCTATGCCAAGCAAATGTCAACTTAACTTCCCCAGACCACAGTGAATAGAGGGAGAGTGTGAGCTGGCTGGGATTGGCTGCAGGGGCGGAGGTGATTGAAGTGATTGGTTAGAAATGATTACAAGTGGGAGGGTTTCGTGGGTTTTAACAAGTTTCATTTGACTTTAAGACTATTTCAAAATCATAATGAAAGACATTTTAGATCCATATCATAAGGAAATATCAGAATTAACATTTCCATAAATATTTTAAAGACCTAATACATAATACCTTAATGTTCTAGACTTTTAAAACCCCATGGAAACCCTGGGGGATGTATTGAAATGTATTGAAAATAAACAATAGAAATAAGCCTCACGTTCAACAGTGAGCCGCTGAATTTCTCTTCCAAATCAAATTCTCCTGCCGCTGTGTAAGATCTGATAAGTTGACGGCATCAGTGCAACACAATGCTGCTTTATGCATTAACAATTGTTGTAGCTGTCGTGTTTTCAGGAGGAAACTCCCACTTCAGCATCAGCGCTCAACACGAGGCGTGTGTGTGTCTGACAGGTAACAGCTAACGTGTTTGTTCATGTGAGTGTTTGTGGACAATATAAAAGTTTAGTCTCAAGCCGGGACGATTGACAACAGATGATGTCCACGGGGAATAGTTAAGACACATTGAGGAATCAATAGGATTTATAGGACATTATAATATGACATGTATACAAAATAATCTGAACAAGGTATGTGATGGTTTCAAAAATCTAAATATTGGTTCTGTTGTTATCTTCTATCGTTGTTAGATAAATCAATACAACCATAAACATTATATTGTTTTTTTTGTATTTAAAGAAAAAGGTTCAAAGCTAAACACAAACATTATCTGCAAAAATATACAGGCTAGTTGTTTTCTAGTACAAATGGACTTTACTCTTACTTAGATATATTTGCCAGTACTTTGCCTGAAGAGAAACAAAAGCTCTTTCTGCCATTTTCTCCCGAAGAAGAGAAAATATCTCATGTCAAACCCATTTCCTACATGAAAGCTTCAGCCTGTTTTAAAGGGAGCCGAGTAGCCGACCTGTCTTTTCTTCAGCGGAATAACCAACAAGACGTCCTGTGGGTCCAAAGCCCGGCTCTCTGGTACAGTGTCGGCTTTCAAAATGAATATGAATGTGCAATATTTGAATTCTGAGCATCCTAGTCAGCGATCCACACTCTGCAGGGTCGTAATAAAAAAGAAAACATAACTATAAGGGAATAAAGAATCTATTAAACCCAATTTTTCAGTGCAAAGTTTTGACTTCTCTGGTCTCATGTGCGCTGGAGGCTGGAATATAAACAGGAGGGAATCTGGCGACTGAATCAGTGTAAATGTTCCAGTATGTTCTTCATCGCTGTGATAAAAAGCTCAGTTTTAAGAGTCTTGAATTTGTGCCGAGTTTCTAAATATGCTTCATTTTTTTGCCAGGCTGCCGACGAGTTGGCAGAATTATGGCTCCTACTCCAGCGGGATTCTTTTTTTTAAAAGAATAACCTTCAAAACATAAGTGAAGGACAAACAAAAAAGGAAAAGTGCTTTGAGACTATTTAAAGCCCAAGTTTCTCCCCGGCCTTGTGGCTGAGAGCAACATTTATCACATAAAAACATTCTTTTATGTTATTTACACGAATGTGCTGAGTAATGCTGCTTCACGATCCTGCAGCGGGGGGGGGGGGGGGGGGGCAGGGAGGGGGGAGCCAACAGCAGCTACAGAATACTGAAATGAATATGAAGAAGGGCGCGGAGGGAAGATCAATACTTCTTCTGTAGAAATTGTCTTTTGATGCTTAAAATTAATGTAACCAGCCAGTCAGGCGAAAGAGAGGAGCACTGATACAGACGCTGAGGGTCCTCATAGATCACCTTGACACTTCATCATGGAGGCCGTGGCTTCGGTTTAAAGGGCTCTGCCTTAAACAGAGTTGAAGGTGAAACTTAGAGAATATGCTTCACGTGCATTGTGATGAATTAGAGGCAACTGTACGATTTAAAATAGACGTATAGTCGAGCTGTTGGTCAGTAAATCCCCAGAAGCTGAGTTTTACAGCTGAATTATTGATTTTAAGAAGCAGGTGAGTGCTGTGTTAGGTCCCAGTTAAAGATACTGGGACCTGAGAATCCCTGTGGACGTTTGGATCCGAGGTCGAAACAGAGTGGAACTTTCACATTAAGCTTTTCAGTGATAAGTGAAATGTATCTGGTATTTAAGCTGTAAAAACAATCAGGCATCTTTAGAGCTGTACTCTCCCCCCCGATGGGAAGATACTTCTTCAGGGTTAAGAAGATTTGCCTGGAACTTAATCAAGACCCTGGACCAAGGTTCAAACTTACTGGGAAACGTTCCGGCTCCTGTGATCGTCTGTTCTCTCTCTTTAACTTTCTCTTTAGCTCCCTCCATTCTTTATGATCCAAAGAGAATCCAATAAATAAAACTCATCAAGTATTGTGTGTTTTTCAAGGCAAACTAATTGATGATTCAACACCTAAATAACACATCAACACACAGAAAGAGCCATATGTCACATAATTGCGTGTCTGTTGTGTTAATGCTGGTGTGTCCTCTCATAAGTCGCAAAGCCTCTGTTGTGTGTCCTTCTGAAACTTTAAAATGTAAAGCCTGTAAATGGCTCTGTCTCAAACTGAGAGACAACCTGTATTTTTTAATGTCTTTCACCACACACACACACACACACACACACACACACACACACACACACACACACACACACACACACACACACACACACACACACACACACACACACACACACACACACACACACACACACACACTATAGGGCCTCATTACCCTACAGTGTTTCAGATATCGCCACCTGAGAATAACTCAGCAGAAACATCCACCCTGCCGGTCTCCCCTCTCTCCACCCCCCCCCTCCTGTCATCACTCATGCCTTCCCGCCTCTCCCCCTGCCTCAGCACATATCAGAGCGGGGAGAAGAAGCCTCTCTGGCTCTCTGAAGAGAGAATGTGACGCTGCTGGGAGGTCCACGTCGCAGCCAAGGGGGAGCAGCAGTGGGAAGGAGGAGAAGGAAGAAGGAAGAGGAGAGAGGAGAGAGAGAGAGAGAGGGAGAGAGAGAGAGAGAGAGAGAGAGAGCCTGTGGAGACTCGGGCTGACACATATCACTTTCTTCCTCGCTCAGCTTCTCATTTATTTTCGGGATCTGATTCCCACTCACACGTTCTTACCCACTCACACGTTCTTACCCACTCACACGTTCTTACCCACTCATACAAAACACACACACACACACTCACACTCACACACACAGTTAGCCTGTAATCTCTTTGGTCTGCTAGTTGCTCTTTTATGTTTCCCCCGCAGTCCCTCACAGCGAGCTGCAGTCGGCCGTGTGCAGCTTCACTGAGGAATTGAAAGGATTAGAAATAGTCTCCATCAATCTGCTGCTTTGTTCCATCTCGGCTGCAGGTGGAGTTTATGAAAAATGAATTGAGCCTTGTTGCAAATATTATATAGTATGAAATATTGCAGCTGTATTGACCCGTACGTCAACAACATCTGTCCAACCTGATTCTGAACCTCAGGGACATTTAATGAGCCTGAATAAAGGAAGGGAATCAAACGTACGGCTTGAAGCAACTTTTTTTTCCCGCCTCTCTCTCCTCTTGATTCTTATTCTGCAGCAGTCAGAGAAATCAGTGAGCGATCTCTCAGACCACACAGTTCACTGCAGCATGTGAGGCAAATTCCAGCTTAATAAGCTGCACGGGACGGCAAATGATCACTGCTGCAGCCTTCACTGATTCATCCACTGAAGGGTGGAGAGAGAGAGAGAGAGAGAGAGAGAGAGAGGGATGTGTGTGCAGTGGGCTGGTGGACTGGTGTTCATGCTAATCGCAGCATTGTGGCTCCATGCGTTCAGTTCACAGGGAGAACAAGGCTCTGAACAACTGACTCTGATCAGTCAGGACTGAGGAGCATGCAACACACACACACACACACACACACACACACACACACACACACACACACACACACACACACACACACACACACACACACACACACACACACACACACACACACACACACACACACACACACACACACACACACACACACACACACACACTGTTGTATTTGAGTTTGTGTGTGTATCTCTGTGTGTTCAACAACCCCTTACACACATCTTTCCTCTGCTGAAGCAGGTGAAGCAGGACGGATTCATCAATTGATTATTTTGTCTGTTCAATGTCGGGAAAACTGAGGAAATTACAATCTCATCTTTTCCCTTGTGTAGTCCAGGTATCATATCTAAAAAGTTTTAAATAAGTCCAAAGCAGAGACACACACCAGTCATCCCAGAACAAATGCTGCAGCCCCCCCCAACCACTGTGTCTAAAGCAATTCAGCTCGCATCCTAATCTCATTGTTTGTCCCTCCTCCTCCTCCACAGGCTGGCAGATAAAAACGCCACAGCTCCAGGAAACAGACGACAGGTGCCTCGGCCGAAGCCAAGATAAAAACCAATGAGATGGCATGAACGCCCCCCCCCCCCCCCTCCCCCAGTCCTCTCTCTCCTCCTCGCTGCTGTGAGGCACACGGTCGGTTGGACAGCGTTACCGGAGTGTTTTGGTCTAGAAGGGAAATTAACTCGGAGGGAGAAAGATCTTCTTCTCTGACTGAAGGCCTGTGTGTGTGGAGATCATCGGGTGGAGATACCGACAGCACAGAGAAAACACACAACCCTGGTTCTCTGTGATTAAAAAATGAAAAAAATTGTTTGTCTTGGTGACTTGGGGGCTACGGAAAGGAATAGATAAGATATTATTGATATCAATGCCGTCACTGATATTGGCTCAACGTCCTGATCCTTTATTTACACAACCGATTTTATTATCTCTGCAACGACAGAATATTTGTCCAGCATTTGATTTTCACCAGGTTTATTCCTGCCTGCTTGGTTCTAATGTTATTACAACACTGGGTATTTACTCTGTGTGATAGACGTGCTGCTTGGTTGGACAGTCAAAGACATGACCTTTCTGGGATTTAACCTCATGCTGGGTTGAAGTAGGTTTCAGGATTTGGCTGGTGTTTCCATCCCCCCCCACCCCTTTACTTTGAAATAACAGTGTTCCCCACTGGTTGAGGAGTTCGTTGTGGTGGTGGGTGAGCATGCAGAGACTAATGCAGCTCAGCAGGGGAGAGAATCACCCGAGATACTTTCTGTCCCATTAACGCTTCACATGCAGTCGATCGGGAGTCGATGCTCTTTCCTCCTCCTCCCTTTGCTCTGCTTCCTCTCCAGCGTGACCCCCTTTTCCTCCAGCAGCGCACACACACACAAGTCTGACATCATCGTGTCACACTGGAACATCTCTCATCTCCCTCTACATGTGTGTGTGTGTGTGTGTGTGTGTGCATGAGTGTGTGATGAGGGGTTTTGTGGTCTCAAATGCCCAGTTCCTTTTTACCTGTCACCACAAAGAGAAGTGAGAGTCGTGCATGTGTGTGTGTCTGTGTGTGTGTTTGTGTGTTTGATGGTAGATGCGAGCAGACAGGCAGAGCTGGCCAACTGTCCCACAGAGCTGATCCTCCTGAAGGAGTGTGGGTGCAGATCCTCTTCCCACTGGTCTGTTTCCATCGGGGACTCAAGATGCAAGTGGGCGAATGTTTGCAAAACTATGATTATGGGCAACAGTGACAGAATCACAAATATGTTTGTACATTTGTTGGTAATGCACGCCATTGAAATGCAGGACTGCAGTTTTTTCCCCCTGATAGCCGGAGGGCAAGAGCTGCACCCCCCCCTCCAGTGAGTACCAGTGATGTAGTGTTGACACTGGAGCTGCAGCCTCAGATGAATATTCTCTTTATTTAAAAAGGAATACTAGGATGAAAAATTAATGATTTGCAGACACAAATATTCTCCCGTTTCGTCAGCAGACAATGTTTCGCCTCGGGCCACAGCTGATGTTTAAAGAGCGCCTGAGATCTGCTGCTAACAAGAAGAGCATCAATAAGCAGAATTGATCAAATCCTGGAGGTAAGATAACGATGGCTTCGATATTGATTTCCTACATACAGGTGATCACATGCTTTTCTGGGGGTAAAGGAAGCAATTATCAGGCTTTAAAGCAGATAATAAGAATGTAATAATAATACCTTCGACTTATTCAACTAGTCCAATCAGCCTGTCAATGAATCAACAGTGAATATAGAGCGGACACTTGGTAGAGCGGCACCTCCAGTCCCCTGAAGAAACTACATTTAAATTCACTACATCCCGATTTCTATTTGGATCTGCACCAGATTCCACACACTCCTCAGAATGATGTTCTGTGAAATCATGATTTGAATCTGCAGCCAAATTAAATTGGCTCTTCCCTGACCTATAAACCCACCGAGCTCGTGTTGCTGCAGCCGAAGAGACGCCGCCGGAGTTCTTAGGGCTTTTTTCACGACATTATAAATCAGGTGGTGTCTTCTTCTCCCTCAAGCGACTGCTCGTGAAGTGTGGAGGAAGTTAGAGAGCGGCCTCAGCAGCAGGAAGTGGAGGAAGTTAGAGAGCGGCCTCAGCAGGAGGAGGAGGAGGAAGAGGAGGAAGTGGACTCTGCAACTTGTGCTTTGTCCCGAACACGACGCTGAAGCTGAAGTTTCCATAAGTGGCCGGTGAAGGTTGAAATATCTTTAGAGTTGAGTGGGCAGCACGTAATTACACACTGCACAGACAGGTGAGAGTGGAGGGTGGGAGAGAGGGGGGGGGGTTTAAACACTAAAAACACTCTTTCACATGGACACACACACACACACACACACACAGCGACACACACACACACACACACACACACACACACACAAACGCTCGTCTGATTGGCGAGGCTTATCGCCAGCGTTTCCATGGCAACTAGACACAGCTGCCTCTGTGAAAACGGGAGGAGGTTGAGAAAGGTGATGGAGAGAGAGAGAGAGAGAGAGAGAGAGAGACAGAGAGAGAGAGAGAGAGAGACAGAGAGTGACGAGGGGCACAAATGAACAAATGACAGGAGCCAAAAGAGAGAGAGAGAGACAGAGAGAGTGACAAATGAACAAATGACAGGAGCCAAAAGAGAGAGAGAGAGAGAGACAGAGAGAGTGACAAATGAACAAATGACAGGAGCCAAAAGAGAGAGAGAGAGAGAGAGAGAGAGAGAGAGAGAGAGAGAGAGAGAGAGAGAGAGAGAGAGAGAGAGAGAGAGTGACGAGGGGCACAAATGAACAAATGACAGGAACAAAAAAAGAAAAGAGAGAGAGATAAGTGGCTGAACATATTTATAATTCAAACCCTGTAATTTTCGCCTCAGCCGGTGACGCACGCACCCGACAGCGGTGAGTTATGGAAGCGGCGCGGTGGGCGGACGAGGTGGCCGTCAGGTGCTCTCTAACCGCCGGCAGGGAGACGCAGGACTCTCTGCAGACGGATGATGACTGAACCAGCGGGGGAGCGATAACGGCCAATTAAGCCTCCCCAGTGATTGGGGGGGAATTAATTGTACAGCGCTCGTGTGTCGGTCGCGGCTGGACGACTGTCACAGAGACGTGGGGCCTTTCAGAAAACATTCATTTTAATTTGTCCTCCGTGTTGAGGTGAAGAACAGAAGCGGTGGAGAGCCACAGTTGAGCTGGTGAAGCTGTCGGAAAAACATAATGTTCTAAACCCAGAGCTCCGAGTCTGTGTCTGCAGAAGCACACACAGAGTTCTCATCTTCTGCTGCTGCCTCACATGAAGCAGAGTCAGAGTGAGACGTCCTCCCACAGAGCCGACACACAACCCCCCCCCACTGAGACCTGCTGATGGACACGTCAACATCTGTGATTATCGGCATCCAGCTGTGTGACATCACTGCATTCAGACGAGTGAGTGGGTCTGAGAACAACCACTGTGTCTAAAGATGGACGCCGCGTGTCCACTTCCTGCAGGACCGGTTAGCCACCTCCCCATTTCTGTTAGCCACCTCCCCATTTCTGTTAGCCACCTCCCCAATTATGTTAGCCACCTCCCCATTTCTGATTCGGCGGCTTCCTGCAAAACCCACACGGGGATCTCAACTCTCTGGAGATGTCAGAAACTGAACATGCTGTTGTTTTCATGCAAATTCAGAAAACAGTGGCCCCGGGGGGGGGGGGGGGGGGGGGACTCCCAGTGTTCCTCTAATTCACCGTCTGCTCCACTTTGTCCAATCGTCACACATAGAGACATTTAGATGGTTGCTGAGCAGAAGCTAGAACTCACAGGACTCTCTCACTTCTTCACCCTCCTCCTGGCTACACTCTCCATTCAGCTCCTTCCCCATCGGTGAATTATTCCCCTTAATGAATAAGAGCTGATGAAATATTTAGTACCCGCTCTGGACATGTGAAATCTGTGCTACATATAAAAACCACTGCCCTCATCCACTTGTTGTAATCAGTGTTGTGGTGATTTGAAAGCATATGTGCACATGCTTGGCTGACAGGTAGCTGATGGATGTGTGTGTGTTCCTCTGTGTTTTCATGCCTCTGCAGCTCCTGCTGTTTAGAATCAGGTCAGATGAGTCACCGGCAGGCAGCACAGGCCCGGAGCCACGATCTCTGTTTCTCTAATCCACTCTCAGCCTGATGTGATGAAGTGAATCCCGCTCGGCTCGCTCTCCCTGAGGTCTCACAGGTCGTTTGCTCGAGTCCAGGTTTTTGACCGATGCAGGTTTTTCGAAGGTTGTTCCCTCCGACTAGATTCGACCATTTCCCCGACAAACAATTTGAATAGAAGCTTCTGAAAAAGGTTTTTTTTAAAGGTTACAAGATGAATAGAAACAATAATTGTCTGGCCAGAATAATTAAATGAGGAATTTGGTGCAGACAGCCTTCAGTCTTTTTACTTTTAGTTTTCTCGGCTATTGTCTCTTATCTTTCCCTCTTTTCTACTTTGTGATACTTGAACGGGCGACGGACATTTTTCTGTACGAATATATTCAGAAAACTTTCAGTATTTCAAGGGGCTACAGTCAAAATAGTTCACGGTTATAAAGCTTTAAAACTTTAAAAAAAACACTGTAGAAATAAATGGAGAAAAGTTGAAGCAATTAGTCAATTAATTGTTTGACAGAAAACGAGGCTGTAACTTTTTAAACACATTTTTCATATAAAAGATATGAAACTTTCTCCGGCTCCAGTTTCTCAGTTGTGAGGATTTGCTGATCACAGAACAGTTCTTGACTGTAGATCAGATATAAGAGGATTGTAACTCTGAAAGTCTAATTCTTTATATCTGTCTTTAATAACGAGTCTCAGAGACGGAGGTTTCAAAACTTCGGGAAACCATTAAAACTGAAACCAGTTCCAGTCTCAAACCAGTTGAGAGCGTCTGATTGGCTGTTCGGTTTGATGGCATGAGAGATACCAGTGGTCTCAAAGTTTTAATCAAGAGAAAAACTAATCATACTAATATTAACTAACATTACAACTGACATGATTTCCCTGTTGGTGAATGAAATCCTCTATCAAGACACACTAGGCATTAAACCTATTAAATTTGATTATTAATATCATATCCATATCCAAATAGAGCAGGGTGAACTCCCTGGAGAAGGTGTGACGAGGATCCAGTGCAATTAACTGGGTTTTCTTAAAGGTCCTGAGCTCCTCAAACTGGGATCTTCCACATGAGGGTGGATCCTGAACCTGAACACTTTTACTTTCTGTCTCCTTCTGTCTTAAGAGGACGTTTCCTTCTGCACCTTCACTGAACGTGAGCTTCAACAATCCATCGTCTCATGTCTCCTCGGGACACTCGTCTTTGTTTTCCACTCCCAGTGTCTCCACCCACAGTCCTTCTCTTAGGTTTTCACTCACTCTCAATGATCTGCTTACATTCTGAGCTGGATCTTCACGCCCTCCGGCTCCTCACCTCCCACCGAGTTTCATTTCAAAACTTGGACGAACGATAGCGGTGTGTCTGTTGCTGGCAGAACATTCGGTGACACACTGCTACTGACACTTTGTTCTTGTGTTTTTTATGTGTGCGTTTTCAGTGTGTGTACGTGTGTGTGTGTCTGTGTGCGAGTCCAGGTGGCGCCCGGCTTGACCGGTGGACCATCCCTCTCTCTCTCTCTCCAGCTGTCTCCCATCGCAGCGTGGGCTAACCCTCACTGACACCAGCCCGGCCCCGGGGCTAAACACAATGCAGCGGCTTCAAATATATATATACAACCGGGTACACACACACACACACACAGAGACAGACACACAACGCTCGGTTGTGGCAAACGACAGCTTGATCTAACCTGACCCCAGCCTGAGATGCCAGGTTTGAGGTGTTTGTGTTAACACCTGCAGAACAAGAGGACGACAGGGATCCTTCTGGAATCCTGTATGAAAATACTCCGAGATTTTAATTTACTGCATTGGCTGATTGTTATTTATCAATTAACTACTTCAATAAATGTTCCAATCTTTGTCATAAAGTCCTAATCGCCAGAAAATATGGATGTTTCATTTTGTTTTCCTGTTTCCACGAGGCACATTGGTTCTCGTTATGTCAGATTGAAGGAAACAGCATGAAGAAGCCTTTCACTGTCATTATCTTTATTTCAGTGCCACCTACACAGAGAGCCCCCCCCCCCCCCCCAGCTTCAGACCGGTCCTCGAGCTGATGTCTCCCGTTGTGCGTCTGATTCACAGTCCTCTGCTGGAGCGAGGAAATCATTTGAGGTGTGATCACTTTCTGTTGTGTCACGCTGTAGATCACAGCTCCAGGGTGGTGGTGGTGGTGGTGGTGGTGGTGGTGGGGGGGGGCTAAAGGTCAGCCTCTCCTGTCCCATTCAGTGCGTCTTCAGTTGTGAATTTTCACCTCCAGCAGTTTCCTGAATCGTCTCGGTGTTTCTCAGTCTGCTGCTCGAGAACCTGATGAATGAACGATCGTTACGGAGCGTTAAGAATAGCATCGGCCTCGACTCCCTGTGGGAAACACACAGCTTGTTCCCTCTCTCTGCTGCTTCCTGCCTGCTTCACTCACACAGCGTAACTGAATTCCATCCTCTGTGGCGTCGGCGTCTCCATCACTCGTCGCCCGCGGCCTCTCTGCCTCTCATGAGTCTGTGTGATCTCATCGTTTGTTGCATTTTTACGAGCGAGGCCCGTTCACACAGGGCAGGAGGTCAAGAGCCTGGAAGCTGGTGCTCGTCTCACATACGTGTGCTCGTAGTGACTCCATCAAGTTGAAGAAGAAGCACACGCTAAGCAGAGAGTTTCACCCGTGTGCGTGTGTTTGATGGCGTGATGAAGAAGACGAGGGCAGGGTGTCATAGCTCAGGCAGACACACATTCAGCTGCAGTGGTAATAATCTGGGACTGTCCACATGTTGTGTTGACTGGCGAGCTGGAGGTATTAACACCGAGAGGGCGGGCGGTGTCACGGGGGGGGGGGGGGGGGGGGTGCGCTCGGCCTGGCAGCACAGATTTGAATTTGGGGCAAATCCAGTCTAGACAAAAAAAAATACACAAACACGTTTTCCTCCAGCTCACTCTTTGTGTTGTGTCAGGTTGTGTGACTGTGTGATTGAATCCTGTGGTTTCACTTCACCTGCAGCGTCTGACTGACTGTGTCACTACAACCAGTCGAAACAAAGCTACTCCTATAGAAACATCTATTCGTTTGTATTCAGAATGATTTGGCTTATGAAATATAGAAGTGATTTTAAGAATTTATCCAAAAATCCCATGATAGCGTGTTTGATTTGTATGTTTTTACCAACAAATCTATTCAACATCAAGATATTTATTTAAAATTATTAAAAGAAGTTGTAATGTTTTAGATTTTTGCTTGAAAACAACTTGAAGGATTAACTGACCCTCATGAAATGAAGCAAAACTTTATCATCCGGTCATAATCGAAAAGAAATAAGACAAATAGTCAGATTACAGATTAGTTGAGAATTTACAGAATCAAGTTTCTTTCCTGAATGCAGCTGCACATAAACACACACTGTAAAAAAAGATCAGATCTATTGGTTTCATATTGTTATTGGTGTTGATTTAAACTTTGACATTACTCTTCTTACCCTCTCACCCTGTGTGTCATCTTTTTATTTTTTACATTATTCAGTATATTGTTAAATATCCATTGATGAACTGACGTCTGCAAAGAACAGGAGACATTCTGAAAGCTTGTTATTAAACTAATGAAAAAGTTATCCTCGGTTTGCTTTTGGATTTAACTTTATGAACAGCCCATTGGCTCCTGAGTCTCAGGCCCGAGGTGAAGGTGTTTATCTTTCATTTCTCAGGATCAGCTCCCGATTACACAAAGCAAACTTAAGATATTGGCAATCGAATGATAAAGTTCTTGGTGACATCATAGAAGATATGTATCTGCAGCGACGGAGATGATGGTGATTAACTCTTTGGAGATTTCATCTTTCATACACACAATGCAGCACAAAGCACTCTGAGCACGTCTGGTCTCATCCTTCATCTGATCCAATAACACAATACACACAATACAAGTACATAAGATATGTAATCCTCCTTTTTTGGGGTTTAAGTTCTTACACAATCTCTCATTTCCCAAACTTGTTACGAGGTAAAAAACCGAACAAAGAATATCAAAAACACGACATATTTGGATTCTTAATCACCCATAAGCTTGAATTTTAGACCTTCTCGAACAAAGCAACAAAATTCAAAGATGTAATATGAACTGATTCATCCCAGATTCTGTCGAGCATTGATTTTTAACAGAGAGCATCTTTTCTAAATTGGTGAGAATTAAAATAATCGATAATCTCATCACATTGTGGAGACAGAACAGAAAACAAAACTCGGATGTTACTTCTCCCAATCACATCTGAATAATCAATGGAGGACACAGCTGCATCACTATACTTGGTGTGTGTTTTGTTTGTGTGTGTGTTGAGAAGCAGCTGAATGTTGTGCGTTTCCAGCTGCTCTGACCTGAGATCTGCCAACGGCAACACCAGAGTTTACTTTGTAGAAACAGGGAGAATCCACAGATCGCTGGATAATGAAGCTGCGTTACAGATCCACTACTTTCATTAATTCAGCATGAAATTCTGCTATATTATAAATAAAACCTCAAAGCTGGAGCTACCTTTTAAAAATAAGTACTAGGCCGAGATTATTCCTCGTGATGGCTCGTAGCTCTATCGGCCTTAGAACTGTTAAAAATTAATATTTGCATTAATATTCACGACTTCACAGAAGATCTAGTCGAACGTGTCCGTCTCCACTCTGAGGTGAAAAATAACAACAGGCAAGGAAACAAGAAATGAATCCGAGCCATATTTGACTTGCTCATCCCGAGGAGGAGAGGAGCCAGGAGAATGAGGCGTATTGATTGGACGAAAAGCAGCAGTGGGAGATGTGATTGGTTCAGAGGGAGGAACGCTGAGTCATGGGTTTGTCGGGTCACCACTCAGACAGGAAACAGGTCACAGGGCTCAGAGGGTCAAGAGATATTTGGGGAAATCATCTGCAATAACCCAACTGAGTATCTCCACATTAAAATGGAGTCAGTCTAAGGGTCAGCCATTAAAAGCCTGACATGTTGATTTTGTTAAATTGACATGCATGGTGGGAATATGTATTTATTTTTAAGCTCCAAACATTCTTTCCTCACTCGACCGGCTCGACGGATGATTTGCACAAAAAAGAAGAAATATTGCGTCTCCATGGCAACAGGAGATGGAGGGAAAGAGGGTAAGACTTTCCTCTTCTTCTGTTTTTTCACTCGCTCACTTCCAAAGTCTTCTCAGCCAAAAATAACATATTCAATTCAAACTGAACTTCCTTCACGGGGACGGCAGAAGTGTCAAGTTACTTTTGCTGTTATTTGCTTTTTCCCCCTCAAATGTCCCCGGAGGGATTTGGGTCTCATCTTATCTGAAGAGGAAGACAGAGCCGGGGCCGGGGGGGGGTCACAGCCGGCCGCGCTGCTTGTTTGGACGTCCTTCAGCTCGAGGGAAGGACGCAGAGATAAACACTCGGAGAGAGGACGGGGACGAGAGAGGAGGAAACACACGCCTGCCAATTTTAGAAAGAGCCAAGATGGGCTCGGGCTTCAGGGGCGAAGAAACAGAAAGAAAGGGCAAAACAAAACCAGAGGAGGAAAGAAAGGGAGAGACAAGAATTCATCCTCAAACTAATGGGTTTATATTATACAGAGTTATAGCTGGATATAGATATGATGATAAAGTATCTGATTCTCTACATGAGGAGAAAGAGACTTTACTTGAGAACCGGTAAACGTTGGGTTCAGCCTCCACTTTCTGCTTTAATATGGAATTTGGTTAAAAAATACATATTTCTTCACAGTTGTTGGTCATAGTTTGGGTTTTGTACAGTTTCAATTTGCTTTTTTATCCACGTGTCTTTAGGGACTGAAACCAAACACCTGCTGGACTTCACTTCTCATTATGTTTGTGTCTAGACGTTCGTATTCTGGATTGAATCTCATCGTCCTCGTGTGTCCTCGGGTCTGTAGAGTTTAACTGAACTTTAATTTCCAGGTTTTCACACTGAAGTGAAATACTGAATTCTATGGGGCCATAACATTTAACACATTTGGAAACAACTTGACGTCAACAGATGGGATTTGATGCACGACGACCCAAATGTTAAAAATTTATCAAACCACCTGTTATTTGTAAATTCTCAGGATAAATAGATTCAAGGGATCAACCGTTAACATTCGGACGCAGTAAACGAAATACAGTAAAGCCCTGCACCATGAATAAAATATAATGACAAGTCCTTTCAGCTCTGTCAGCAGATGTGGAAGCCGCCGCCTGTAGCTACATCTGTTCCTCTTTAAGAACCCGTCTGAGTGATGCTCTTGTTAATGGTTAGTAGAGGGTTAACGGCAAGCACCGGGTCTTTGTCTGGCTCTGCCGTCAGGAGAGAGAGAACCCGGTGAGTGGAGACAGGTCCCTGGTGGCGGTGCAGACTCACTGCTGCTGCTGCCAAGAAACGGGTCGGAGCTGAATCTGAAATCCTGACGCTCACTCGCCGCTGCCAGAAATCTCCCTTTCCTGGTTCAACGTGTGGGCTGGCGTCAAACCGGGACGTCTACGCCTCAAAAATGACCAATTCGGTTATTTTAACGTTTAGGATATTGATGGCTAACAATCAACACTGACCCTCTGAACAGTCATCATGTACATTCTGCTCCCCCACTCATACAAATACACTTACTTCACATGTATTCATATTATTTAATTTAATATTCCCCACTCCTTCATCCTGTAAACTGCTGCTTCATTTGACTATGTTATATGTTATATTTTGTATGTTATATAGTATGTTATTTTGTAAAGTCGTCTACTTGATTTGATTTGATTTGATTTAATAGTTTACTTTAATACTCTCTCATAAACCTATTGTCCGTGGACCACACAGTAAGTCAAGGCAGATCCCTGCAGGTTGGTCGACTGAGATAAACAGCAGCAGGAGATGGTTTGATGTAGAAGTGGAATCGGGCGGAGAGACGCCCGACCTGCACTTGTCATTAATGATGGATTGTTTATGGATTTTTCCGCTCGGCCAGATGCAGCCACGAGCAAATTTATGCGGCGTCTTCCATCCACGTTAACACAATTCTACAGACGCACAAAACCTCTGATACACTTTTTATTTTCTGTAGTTTATTCATTTCAGGATCTGAGTTACTTCTACTTAACCGTGGACAGAAATATTATGACTATTGACCGTGTGCTGAAAGGAGCTGCAGCTACAATATTCAATTCATATTCCTGTTTACATGTTACTGTCTAAATTATAACTCAGAACAAAAATACATCATCCAGCTTGTTTACACATCAAACCCAGAACATGAGTCATGGAGCAGATGGTCAATAACAAATGTTGATGTCGCAAAAATCTGTGAAAGAACCAATTCTTTGTATTATAATGTGACTAAGAATCTAAATGATGCAACATCTTAATTCATATTCTGCATATTCTGAGCATATTCAGGTCATCAGGAAATATGGCAGCATCTTAATCGTAGTATTGTTTTAATCTGGTAAATGTTGGAATTACTGTTGTCGGTGTAAATGTGTAATTGTGTGTTGTATGTCAACGTGAGTGAAAAGATGATAAGAATCAAGTAGAACTGTTTGAAGCAACACAAAAAAAACAATCATGCATATTAGTGATGAATTATTATCTTTCCTCGGTGAGAGCGGCACACGTGCAGAATGCAGATATGCTTCATTAATCTAGCGTTTTCTATTCTGATGCTTCAAACATCAACAAACACAATCAGCTGCTTCTTCCCTTTCAGCTCGGCCGTTACATCACCTGAAAGCCCCCCCCCCCCCCCCCCCCCCGTGCAGACCCACTCTGGTTTCAGGCCGTTTCTGTGACAAAGCAGTGATGGAGTACAAACTGCCGGCCTGGACCATTACCGCCTGAGTCCTGAAGGAAACATGTCCAGCCTGTTCTTTGTTTCTTTACCTTTTTTGATTTTTTGCTTTAGCTTTAAGCCTCGAGGAGCTGAGACAGATTCCTCCTCCTCTGCTGGACAACACCGAGCAGGGACTGAACACCAGGAGGAGGAAGAGGAGAGAGGAGCAGACAGGTGTAAAAACACCCGAGGGTTCCTAACCGAGGAGAAACCGATGACAAGATCAGCCTCTTGCTCTCAGCCGCTGTAAACCTGCTCTCTCTCTCTCCCTCTCATGACCGGAGTGGATTCCAAGAGACATCTCAAATATCAAAACGTACATTTAGTTCAAGAAGCTCGATGAGGCAAAGAAAAACTGTCTTTTCTCCAATTCCCTAAACCCAAATAAGGTCATTCTCAGGATAAGCATCTCCATAATCAAACCGTCTTCATCAGAATTAAACATTTATCTCAGCCAATCGTGCACCGGTGAGGCCTCGCGTCTCGCCTGTTGCTGCATCGTGATTGGCCGAGGCCACAGTGAGAAGCAGAGTCGTAGAGACGTGGCGTCTGGTCGGCCGAAGGCTCAGGAAACAATCCAAGGTCAAACATTTAGAATGACTCATCGAATTGTCCTGAGTACACACCTTGTGCATCTATGACCCAGTGTGTGTGGGTGTGTGTGTGTGTGTGTGTGTGTGTTTTTGTGTGTGTGTACTGGCATGTGCGTCAACAGGCATGTCGCCAGTGCTTTATTTGTACTGGATTGTGCTTAAGGCCGATATTCCTCTCTCTCTCTCTCTCTCCGAGTCCCTATCTTTGTGCCTGTCTCATTCCATGTGTGTTACAGAGAAAGTGTGTGTGTGTGTGTGTGTGTGTGTGTGTGTACGTGTGTGTGTGTGTGTGTGTGTGTGTGTGTGTGTGTGTGTGTGAACGTGTGAGCTTATCTTAATGAAATCTGACAGAGAATTGTGACAATCAGTGAAGGAGCATCCTGCAGAGGTTAATAAGCTGTGTTCCTCACAGCATCAGCAGGCCGCCGTGCACACACACACAGACACACACACACACACACACACACACACCAATCTCCTGTGTGTTTTCATTCACCTAAATTTATATTTAGCGATTACAAACTCTGATTTCCAGCCCGGTTCCTTCACCCGGCTGCGAAGAGACGATCTCTCCAGAAAAGACTCACAGGAGCAAAACAGCGACATCGCTCGTCCTCACTTGTGATAAACAAACAGCTCGTGATGACATGTCGCTCGTCTCTCTGCTGCCCTGCGTCTTTCACGCCACTCACACAAATAGAGCAGCTCATCTCACGCTGCTTCTGCCCTGAAATACACGGTGAAAGAAATACTGCAATAGGAGAAGCAGGTGGGAAGCTCCAAGCCGGAGGAGTATTGTCCCTCTGCCAAAAGGAATAGCATGGCAGGAAATATTCGTGTATTCTGATTTGCATAATTTAATGACACATTTTCCAAATGAGGAATTTTAAACCCTGGCACAAACTGTAACACAAATTGACGCTTTTAGTTTTTGAATGAGCGGTATCGCGAAGGCAAATCCCGATCAGCCCCTGAACTCAATTCCCGAGTCTGGAGTCGTGTGCCTCTGACCATCTGCTCTCTAACCCTGACCAGGCGACACGGATGACTGCACTGCCACCCCTGGATTATGGCATCAACCCACACACACACACCATGCACACACACACACACACACACAATAACACGTGCATCTTGGATTTCATGCTGCTGCCAAGCGATGACAGCATGTTTGTGTTTTTCATCCTGTACATTCGCTTAAAGCAATAAACTCATTCTTTCACATTACCCTGAATAAAAAATGGGACACATGATTATTATTATTATCTGCCAGTATTTTCCACATATTTCATTCATAAAGGAATCGCTTCTTTCCAGAACAGACCCTTGGGCGCAATGTGAAAATTGGGGATATTATAAAAATTAGAGAACTTGTAAAAACTCATTTTGAAAAGCATGTTGTGTGAATTCTCTTCTTTTTTTAGGGTCTTTGGTTCAAAGAATAAAGCAGAGAGGAGCTTCACTTAACATAATGAATAAAAACACAATAACAAAACATTTAAATGACGATGATAAGTCAGAATATGACTTCATACCCAATCAGAGAATGACATGAAATCCTCTTGTGCTTTCATCTGGATCAGAATTTGAGTCCTTATGCTTTGACCCACAACAGAGAGTCTGTAGTCTCATGGATGAAATAATCATGAACTACATTCCCAGTTTAGTTTCTTTCCACTGGTGCAGCTGCTTCCCACTATAAAAAGCCAGAATCCATGTGGTGAAGAATATCTGAGCTTCCACATATTGAAACAAATGAACAATTTCACGAATGACTGACGCTGGATATTTCACAGAGCTTCACAGATCTTAAGCACTTTTTCTCAAAATTCAATCTTTACATTTGATTTAAATACTGCTGTGTTCCAATGTGTACGTGTACGATGACGCTGTTGTGCAGCGGCAGGTCGAGAGATTATGGAAACTGGAGCACAACACACACACAACACAGACACACACACACACACACACAAACAGACACACTACAGTATTTCCCTATCTCTGTCTCTTTCAATTTCTTCGTCCAGAAATATACAAGGAGAGCTCAGAGGTCTATTTCTGACTCGCTTCAACAGTAGAGTCAGTCAGGCATTGCTGATGAAACACACACACACACACACACACACACACACACACACACACACAGACACACACACACACTGAGCTAGGTAATACATTGCCTATAAAGCGTCCTCCTGACAATGCAGAATGACACGCTGCCCTCTCGGTTTCCCGGAGCTCTGACAACATCCAGACACTTCAGACCCGACTCACTTGTGGACAGGACCACAAAATCAGCATTTATAAGAAGGAGAATATTCCTCTGCCCACTTCTCCCACTTCTCCCACTACTCCCACTACAAACCACTGCCCTGAATTCTAATTTATATGAAACGTGTTGCCATAGCAGCAAAGAACCCTACATTGCTCTGGTTTTGACGGAGGCTCGGAATTAAGGCAAAGGCATCAGAGAGTATAACTAACCCCCCCCCCCATCTAGAAAAAAGGAATCATGACAGTGAAATCCATGCAAATCCTGAACTTCTCAAAAAGGGCCAGAAAGCAGCTTTGTGGGATTAAAAATTACTGCAAAGAAGTCATAAATAAAACAAAGTCCTTTGGTCACAAATCATGGAATTCACAGCCACAGGAGAATTATCAATCAGTGGGCTGAGGGACTGACTGAGCAGGGGAGTGTGGATAAGGCTCAGATGCAGGTCGGAGGTGAAGGGAACCAGCAGAGCAGCTGGTTGACGAGTCCGATGATGTGATGAAATGGAAAAATGGGGCCAGAATGAAACATCTACAGCAAGAGATTCCTACTCAGAGATTCTTGATGAATCCCAGTTTGCAAACAGACGAGTTGTTAAACACGAGAAGACACTCAGGACTAAAGTAGGCCATCCCCCCCCCCCCCCCCCTCTCCCCCCACCCCCCCCAAAAAAAGAAGGTATGAAAAATTCAGAAGCGTCGATCACTCTCTCTGGGTTTGAGGACGACTCTCACACAGCGAGCTGGAAATCAATCAGCCCGGGAAGAGTCACACAGATTTCAGGGTCGCTGTTTATTCCACAGAGTCCACAGAGATCAGTGGTCCACCCCAGAGCAGAAGTCTGGTCCCCTGCTCCGCTGTGGCCCGATACAACAAGGCTCTGGAGCTACCAGGATCACACGAGTGGGACTCGACTCGTTACAATAGGATTTAAATGTACCGTTTGTTTTCTGACACCAGCATCGAACACATCAACGTGTTAGATATTCAGCGATGCTACGTTTCTCACCCTCGTGGTTATTTTTATTTTAAGCCTCTAAACTGAGACGTGTCACAAACGTCCAACATGTGCAGCGTCAACTCTTCACCGTCTGAATAAACACACACACACACACAACATGACTCAACGCAGCTGCATCACCCTCCCCGATGATGCATTCAATGTTCATATTGGAGTTTTAAGTATCAGCATGTACTAACTAATCCTTGGCAGCGATTTACAAAAGGCATTAGTGTCTTTTTTCCAGGCCTGTGCCATTAAGCTGGTGGGGAATCTTATACTCTAATGTTTTGTGCATTCTTTTTGTGTACCAGTCATTCTGGCATTGTTTTGTTGGCGTTTCTTTAATTTCTGCACGTCGATCTATATCCACAAATCAAAGCTCGAACGTGGCTGAAGCAAAATGTATTTACATTATATTTTATTCTGCAAAACAACAACTCTCTGTCTAATTTCACCTAGTTTTAACTGAAGCCTCCTCGTTTATTGGGCTTTAGTATTTTCTGGATTAACTCCAGAGCGATGTGCTCACTAATGCATGTAAAAGAGGTTTTCTGTGGTTTTGCATGTTCCCGATCTGCCACTGTAAAACCAGTGAAACGTCTGAATTAGCAAAGAACCCTTTTAAAGCATCGTGTTGTCACAAATGCATGTGAAAATTGCTCATTTAATTGCCTCTTTATGAAACAACAATACAGTTACATATACATATTAAACCAGCTTCCTGTTTCCTTGGTGATATCTGATAAGAGGTTGGAGGATGGGAGGTTTTTCGATTACAGTACGGAGTCTGTAAAGGCAGGAGGCAGGACTGTATATTAAATCTGACTGGTTTTAAATTATGGATTCAAAAGCCTTCTGGTAAAATAGACGAGAAATGTAAGAAAAACCAAAAGTTACCAGAAAATGTGTCTGTGTCAGTTGCTGCTACACACTGTGGGTTCACTGCGTGTTCTATGGAGAGTTAACTATCGAGGTGAAGAGACCTTTTTCATTTCAATGTGACTTTAAAGGGACCACACTGCACCTCGAGACCGAGGCTGCTGAATTATGATTTCTTTTTTTCCTAGCCTCCAGCTTCCCTCAGCACAAAGAGATATAACAAATCTTATGGCGGGAGTCCTTGGGGGGGGGGGGGTCAAACCCTCCAGTGGCAAAGAGATGGAGGAGGAGCATCTCCAAAAGGCCACCTGGAAACATGTGAGGCCCTCGGTAGACGTCCAGCTTGAGGGTATTGACACAGCGGAGCCACAAACATGCTCAGAGTGAATGTGATGGATGGGGGGGGGGGGGATGGGGGGGGGGTGCTCTGTTGGAAGTTGCAACCCTGTCATTTGCAAAGTGAGAGATGAAAGCTTTGATCCTCGAGGCACAAAGAGAGAGAGACAGCGTTTGAAATGCCCTTGAAAGCCGACAGGTGCAGTGGAGCCGTCTTCAGACAGGAAGCCCAGATAAGGTCGTTCCACACATGAGGGGCGACGCAGGAGATTGTCCGGAGATATTTACACTCACAGTGAAACCTCAGGACAACATCACGCTGCACTCGGAACAGTTTACGGACATTTTTACGAAGGAGGCTTACAGGGAAAACTCCAGAGATCATCTGGAACAACTCACTCGGACATTTGCCTCCTCACACAAAGGCCCTCAAGGGAAATTTCAGGAGAACGTCCAAAGTTCAGTGTGAGTCTCAAAGCAGCTTAAGAGAAGAAACCTCAAATCCTTCTGAGCCAAAGCAAACAGAAAAACGTCTCAATCAACCAAAGTCCTCTTAATCAGCCCCAAAATCCAATTAACCACATTAACAGAACCTGTTTTCTGAGAAATAAAGATCATGTGTCGTATGAAATGTGCATTAAAAAAGAAGATGACACTCAAACGCTGCTCACGTCCTGTTCTCATGCAATGAAATATCGTAGTGAGTTATTTCCAATCTGTCTTATTAAGAGATTAAATGAATCGCTTGATTCCACGGCATAATTATCCAGAAAGGCCCCAGAACAACACGAATGTGTCCAAGTCAAACAGAACGCCTGCACAGTCTGCGCTGCTACATAAGTGATGAATGACTGATCTGATTAATGTCGCGGCTAACGACCCGTTACTGATGGATGCAGCGTTCAGACGGAGCCGGGTTCGCCTCCAGGAAGCAGGCGGCGAAGGAAGTCCTTTGAAGAATCTCATGTTTTCAGACGTGTTCGGCTTTTAAATGAACAACCGAGCGCTTGCGCAGTTGTCGAAGCGTTTCAACCAACGGTGTGTGTCTGCTCTTCAATTCGGCTTGTGAGTCGAACACAAAGGAGAATGTGAGGGAACTAGAATCTGACTTTAATTATGATTTCAAGCAATTCCTACTTCCCCCCCCTAACAGAATACAGCTGTGGTGAGCAGATGACAGAATTAATAACCGAGTCAAATTAATGTTTGAGGATATTAACGACTGTGAAGATTCAGGGGAAATAAATCACATTTCATACAAGAGCTTGAATTCCTGATGGAGTTCAGGTGAAGGGTTGAAGGCAAAGATCAAAGGATCAGGCCCTGTTCAAAGGATAACACACACACACAAACACAAACACACATACACACACACACAGACACACACAGCCCCCTCACCTTGGTTAGCTGTGCGATCTTCTTGCTCATCTTCAGGTGCAGGTCCTGGGTATATTCCAGGGTGATGCCGGGCTGGAAGCTGGAGGCCGTGGGGGAGGTGAATTTCCCCGGCCCGGTAGCAGGGCAGTAGTACGGCTGCCAACCGGAGCCGGTCGCCATCTTCACGACGCTGCCTCACGGACACAGCGGGTCGGTGGTGCTGATGCTGATGCTGATGGTGGTGGTGGTGGTGGTGATGGAGCGGGACGCTACTGGGACAGAGCCCTGGTTTCTCCACCCCCCCACCACCCCCACCAGCCCCGGTGACACTGACTATCAGAAGGACGCGCCGCGCTCCGGCCGGACACCGTCGACATCTGGCTTCATCCTGTCCGTGGTGAATCGCTCTCAGGCGGGTCGCTCTGCCGCTAAGCCCCGCGCCCGTCGGTGAGCCTCATCCCGTCGGTTACCGAGCTGCGGCTCCGTCACCTGCCGCTGATGTGAGGCTGTTTCCCGGACGGCTGTTTCCTCGCTGGTCGGCTCCCCCCCGCCCCCCGCCCGGTCGGTCACCTTGATGCCGGGGTGTGTCAGCGGTTGGCCCCGGGTCCTGCTCGGTGCATTGCGGGTACGTGTGCGGGGGGAGAGTGCGTGTCTGTCGGACTCTCGCTCTGCCTCGGCTCCGCTGTTGCCATGGATCACCTCAACACTCCGTGCTGCGTTCACGGACCGTAGGAGCAGCGCTGCGTTCAGGGGCTGTGGGAGAAACACAACGAGGACAGCTAGCGACGTGACACGTTCACAGAGCGTGGGTTGTTTTTCAGTCAAGCTCAACTTAAATTAATCAGTTAACCAATCAAACTTAATTATACAGTAATTCGATAAGCAGTTAAAAGTAACTGACGATTGAAGCAGTAAAGACAGAATACATAATAATGAGAATGACATTTTAAAATACCACTACAAGTAAATAGAGTTTATCAAAAATAAGATGATAATATAAATAAAACAAGTATAAATTGCAAAAACACATAAAAGTATAAAACACCAAATCAACGCTAGACTGAAAAGATGGTTTATTTTGTGTATTAAAGGTTCAGTGTGTAGAATCTAGTGACATCTAGTGGTGAAGTGTCACGTCGCACCTGAACACACCTCACCTCTGAATGGAAATTACATTTTCTTGAGGCTCATTTATGCTCAACGTTAGATCCATATATGGAAACAGAGTAAATACATCAACCCATGTTCTTCCACTGGAATCTGTGTCATAATTCTGAAGATGATTTTTTTAAAGTAAATATTCTCTAATCCACATTCAGGCTCCTCTCATGTGAAATAATGTGAAAGAGTTTCCATCCTGATGCTGTTTCTCCTCAGCTCCAGTAGAGCTGCATGTTTTCAGGAAGATTAAAACCGTTCCCACAATCTGCTCTGCAACACGATGTTAACTCTTCACCTCCCACAAAGACCGAGAACCATAACAAGCTGATATTTAAACCAAAAACTAAAAACTAAACAAAAAATATTCCAAGAAACAAACAATAAACAGAAAGAAAACTTTGGAAATGGATGAAATCTGCAGTAAATTGATGAAGAGGATTTTTTTAGTGACGTAGCTTCATCTGTAAAAGCTCAACTGAATCTCACCCAGTCCGAATCCCAGGGACGAGGCAGGCACTGGTTTCCATTCAAGGTTCAACATGATGTTTTATTCACTGCTCGCTCGTCCCTGTGTGTTTACAGGTGTGTGTTGTGATTTCACCTGTGCAGCTTTCCAGATGTTAAACACGCGTGTGCATCCAGTTTGCATGAAGGCTCACAGGCCGACAGGCAGAGCAGGAAAACCAACAACTGTGTCGTCATCGTTTGTCGAGTGTTAAATGTCAAACCCATTTTTCTTAAAGATTCTTTCAGTTCTTCCTGATGTTTTTTCTCAGGAGCTGATTCCACAGATCTCTCAGTCATCAACACAAACAGACACACAGGTCTGATGAACCTGGATATTCACAGAGAGCATTTAACACCAGGTCCAATGAGACGGAGCCTCAAGGTCCATCAATACAGGGATTTATCTCCCGGGTTCTGGAAGGATTCATTTCAGCAGACGAGGTTATCACCGCGGCTCAGTCGATGCTTTATGAAAAGATACTCGTGGCGTCAATAAGCTCCGAACAAATCCTCAGCTTCCGCCGCCATTTAGCAGCAAAACCTATAAAAGCCTCGACTTATGAAAAGAGATGAAACATTCAGGAACAACGTGGAGAGATAAGTGAAGACTGACAGGACGCTGGTGTTCAGCTGCTGGAGGACATCGTCCTGAAGACAACACAATGTCCCAGCACCAGTTGTGTTGTTCACGTGTGTGTTGTTGATCTTCTTCGTGCAGCGACTGTGAACTAAGCTAATAAGTGTTTCTTTTTATCTGCAGCGTTTATCTTCTGAGTGTCACTGAGAGTTTGGAGCCGATCCCAGTTCACATGAGGAATGAAGATGGTTTCTAAGCCCGTGTTGGGACAAGGTGTTTTTTATTTTATCTACTCAGAGTAATGAATATATGAAAAAGATCATATCTGGCAACGCTGCACGTAATAAATTCTCCTATTCAACAGTTGGTTGGTTAAACTCCATGAACCTGAGTTCTCGTCCCAGAGGAGAATCTGTGTTCAGTGAGTTCAGCCTCTTTCCTCCGGCTTCACGTGTTTGTCATTGAGGTGAAGCGTCGGGGGGGTGGGGGGGGGGCGTCTCCTCCTCTCGGCTCACATCAGGGAATCACTAAAATGTGAAATGCTCTCAGAGTGGGTTCGGTTTATCCTTGGCTCCGGTTCTCTGTGTTTTCAACGGCTCATCTCACGGTGACAGCAGCCGGCCTCTCGTTTATTTATTATTAAATCCCATGTTCTGCCCGTGTGTTCGATGCCAGCGTGTGTGTTATGACCAGTGAAGACAGATCACGTGTGTGTGTGTGCTTCTTCCTGTTTGTGTTTCTGACACAAGTCGACTGGTGCTGGAGAGAAATGCAGTGGGAATATGGATCGTATCTGGTTCAACACAATGATGAACTGCTCTCTATTGTTCTCTACTGTGCTCTGGGGATTGATTCAGTATCTGCAAACACACACAGTCACAAACACAGTCACACACCCTTTGTGTTTGTCATCCATCTGTGTTTCTATTTTTAGAGGATGTGAAATTAAAGCACGCTTCGCCTGTTCAAGCTTAATAATTGGAATATTTGGTGGGCTGCAGCTTCGTCTCTCCGAGGGAACACGGAAAAACCTCGATTCAATTAGGAGCCGGCCGGCGGCGCAGCCGGAAAGTAATAAAGTTGACAACATAATAACCACGAGAATCTAATCTCTCCGTGGAACACACAGTGAGGCCGCGTGCACACCGCAGGGCCAACCATCCAGTGGGGGGGGGGGGGGGGGGGGGGTAATTGCACGACTTCAGAGGAGGTGCTTGTGTTGAGTTTTACTGAGGAAACACAGGTTTAGATCAATTCAGAGCAAAAAGTGTCAGATCACCACGAACTCACACAGTGAAACGACACAACTGAGACTCGTGAATCATTTTAATACACAACAGAGTGTGAGAGCAGATCCTGGTGCTGCTGCTGCAGAAAGCTCATTAATATTCATGAGGGCCAGGTTCATATATATCAGGTCTCTGGAGAAGTGGAAACGTCTGAGGTTTTCCATTGTGTTGTGATGGTTTAAATACAGTTAACAGGATGGGTGTGGTGGGAATGCAGATACATGGGAGATATTGGACCAATAAAGGCATAATAATATCCATATTTGTGCATCTACAGTGTTTTATCTTGGCTGAAATAACTTATAATAATAAAATCCATTCAGGAAACATCGAATCCCAACTCTTCAAACTGAAAATTACTGGATAATGTTTCAGAATACCTTTTCCTCTCTCTCTCTCTCTCTCGCTCTTTCTCTCTCTCTCTCCCCCCCCCACACCTCTCTCTCTCATGTCTTCCCAGGAGGAACTTCAGTGACAGGTCCCCTGATCACAGAGAACACAAACATGCATATGTATGTCCTGCTCAGGGATTCAGCAGGTGTGCGGTGTGTGTGGTTGTGTTTGTGTGTCTGTGTGTGTGTGTGTGTGTGTCTGTGTGTGTGCTCCCCTGCCGGCTCACAGAGGACAGAGGTTGTGGAGTAAATCCTCCTCCTTCACTCACTGTACCGCTCATCCATTATTCACCCAGTCGCCTGCAGTCATTTAAAAAAGCAGCAGAACTCAAGTTCCTCGTGTTTTTAAAGGAAACTTGTTGTGTTGTTGTGTTTGTGTCAAAAGTCCAACGATGCAGAAAAGCTTTTATTTTTGCCAGAAACTATTTATAACTTAAGAATTTTTGTTTCTTAAACGTAAAAAACAATGTAAATTTACTACAACACCACGTTTGTATCAAAGTTGAAAATCATCTGAGCTCAAGAGAGTAAAAATCACCACATGTACGTTTGTAGGTTTTAATCCTTCAAACCTGTAATTTAATCCAGTGTTGTACTTACAGTTATATACAGTGTGTATATATCATCAGGGTTTTTAATCTGTGTCACTCACTTTACCACAGAGAATAATAACAGTTACATAATCAGATTTAATACAGATTATAATCTGAAAAACCAGAGGCCACATGGTGTCAAGGAAACACACACACACACACACACACACACACACACGCACACACACACCGACACTCACACACACACAGACACACACACACGCACACACACACACACACACACACACACACACACACACACACACACACACACACACACACACACACTACATCAAATAACAACTAAGGTTCTACAGATCAGTCAAACTTATCACTACGGTTCAATCAGGTTAAATTATTGTAATTAATATATATTTTATATAATTCTGCTTCTTCTGGTTTCATGTGAAATAATAACCATCATAATTTTTATTTCAAAATCATGTGTGATATTTCAAATCTCATCTAACTTTCTCCTTTATCGTTTCTACTGTCACTTTGTTTTAGTTTCTCCATCTCATTGCTCTTTTGCTTTAATCTGTGAGATCTTAAATTTCATATTTCATGTACAAAACAATCAGACTTTCCTCTTACTCTCTGTTTTATATTCTTTTCTTCAATGTCTCTGTAGTTTTGGATTCAGCTTCATTATTAAAACCTTCTTGTGTCTCCAGCTGACAGAACGAGTCCCTGACACTTCTGATCGTTCTTCAGGTGAGTGACAGGTGAGTGACTCATTTCACCTCGTTTCACTCTTCAATCAAACTGATCTGAGACGAGTCATCGACCTGAGACGAGAAAACAAAACAACAAACGTCTCAGACGACGACTTCTCTCACGTTTCAGATCCATGAGCTTTTTATTAAATCACCTTTTTATCATCAGAACCAAGAACTTGATGTAGAACAGTGTGAACCTCAGATTCTCTAACTTCTCCTCCTCCACTGAAGCAAATGAACTGCCTGCGTCTCCTTCAGGCCTCAGGGTCCTCTCCTCCTTCTCCTCCTTCTCCTCCTTCTCCTCCCTCTCCTCCCTCTCCTCCCTCTGCTCCCTCTCCTCCCTCTCCTCCTTCTCCTCCCTCTTCTCCTTCTCCTCTCTCTGCTCCCTCTCCTCCCTCTCCTCCCTCTCCTCCCTCTCCACCCTCTCCTCCCTCTGCTCCCTCTCCACCTTCTCCTCCCTCTGCTCCCTCTCCTCCCTCTCCTCCCTCTGCTCCCTCTCCACCCTCTCCACCTTCTCTTCCCTGTCCTCCCTCTCATTCCTCTCCCTCTCCTTCCCTCTCCTCCCTCTGCTCCCTCTCGTCCCTCTCCACCCTCTCCTCCCTCTCATTCCTCTCCCTCTCCTTCCCTCTCCTCCCTCTGCTCCCTCTCGTCCCTCTCCTCCCTCTCCTCCCTCTGCTCCCTCTCCTCCCTCTGCTCCCTCTCGTCCCTCTCCTCCCTCTCCTCCCTCTCCTTCCCTCTCCTCCCTCTGCTCCCTCTCGTCCCTCTCCTCCCTCTCCTCCCTCTCCTTCCCTCTCCTCCCTCTGCTCCCTCTCGTCCCTCTCCTCCCTCTCCTCCCTCTGCTCCCTCTCCTCCCTCTCGTCCCTCTCCTCCCTCTGCTCCCTCTCCACCTTCTCCTCCCTCTGCTCCCTCTCCTCCCTCTCCTCCCTCTCGTCCCTCTCCTCTCTCTGCTCCCTCTCCTCCCTCTGCTCCCTCTCCACCCTCTCCTCCCTCTCGTCACTCTCCTCTCTCTGCTCCCTCTCCTCCCTCTGCTCCCTCTCCACCCTCTCCACCTTCTCCTCCCTCTCCTCCCTCTCCTCCCTCTCCCTCTCCTTCCCTCTCCTCCCTCTGCTCCCTCTCCACCCTCTCCTCCCTGTCCCCCCTCTCCTCCCTCTCCTCCCTGTCCTCCCTCTCGTCCCTGTCCACCCTCTCCACCTTCTCCTCCCTCTCCTCCCTCTCCTTCCTCTCCCTCTCCTTCCCTCTCCTCCCTCTCCACCCTCTCCACCTTCTCCTCCCTCTCCTCCCTCTCCTTCCTCTCCCTCTCCTTCCCTGTCCTCCCTCTCCACCCTCTCCACCTTCTCCTCCCTCTCCTCCCTTTCCTTCCTCTCCCTCTCCTTCCCTCTCCTCCCTCTGCTCCCTCTCGTCCCTCTCCTCCCTGTCCTCCCTCTGCTCCCTCTCCACCCTCTCCACCCTCTCCACCTTCTCCTCCCTCTCCTCCCTCTCCTCCCTCTCCCTCTCCTTCCCTCTCCTCCCTCTGCTCCCTCTCCACCCTCTCCTCCCTCCCTGTCCTCCCTGTCCTCCCTCTCCTCCCTGTCCCCCCTCTCCTCCCTCTCCTCCCTGTCCTCCCTCTCCACCCTCTCCTCCCTCCCTGTCCTCCCTCTCCACCATCTCCTCCCTCTGCTCCCTCTCCTCCCTCCCTCTCTCTGAGGACAGGACACCTTTGTGCTGGAGGTAATGGACGATAAGCTGCACTCACTCTTCTGGGCTTTTAGACACCATCAGGCTTTTAGACGTCTAAGTGCTTATGATGCCGGAGGGAAGACGCAGAGTTAGAAACCCAGAGAGAATCAAATGAGACAAACTGAGAGAGGTTCAGGAGAAGAAGAGGAAGAGGAGGATAAAGAAGAAGAAAGATGTCCTGAGCTCATACAGAGAAGAATAAAACTCATAAAATTGAAAACGTTGAATGAGCATCAGGATTTCAAGTGAAAACAAACTCAAGCTACTTTGTTTGGTGCTGTGCTGCCCTCTAGTGGTACTCAGGGGCACTGTGCAGTAAACTCAGGATACTGATAGAATATACTTTATATACACAATTATACAGAGATACTCACAGAATATACAACCTGAGATCATGAACAACTAGAAATACTCTTTGTGCAAAGACACACGACTGAATAGTTCCTATTACAGACATTTGAAATATAAAATAATAGAAATAGGAGGGAAAAACTGAAATATATATATTATTTTGTAGTTAAATAAAAACTATACTAATACTCATACGTCCTTAAGGCCTCTAGTTCTTATATCAGGCATATATCACAAAACAGGAAGTGGTTTGATAACCTGAAATGTCCTAAAACATCCTGAACCAGTGTCTGAAAAGAAAAAACACCAAAATCTGCAAGATTCAGGTTTTTATTTACGTCCACGTTAAATTGTACAAACTCAAATTTCAACCCGATCCACTGGTAGGAATTTAAAAATCTGTTATTCCATTATACATCTATCAAAACGGTGAAAACGTATTAATGTTGCAATGTTAAAGAAAGTAGAAGTAAAAGTTTAAGTAACACACAACACATACAAACACACAGAGGAAGAAAAGAGAAGCAATGTTCTCACAACTTTTATTAGTTTCCTGATATCATTTATCAGAGATAAAAAACAATCAGTGTCCAAACTTTCATCTGCTTCTCGTCAGTAAGAAGATTCAGTTCAGACTCAGTTGCTGAATCTGACAGGAAACAGCTCAATGAAAAACATCCATCAAGATGTTTACAATAATCTCTCACAACTTAATTTACTGTGAGAGTATTAAAGGAGAATTAAGGGAGAGAGTAAAAGGAGAAAGAGAAGTTTATCTTTATAAAAGACGAGGGAAAGCGAGAGAACGTGTTTATTCACAGGTTCTATTTCACAGGATCATTTCATCAACTGATTCTACAAACAGAGTCGGAGGAGGATTTGTGTCTGACTCGTTTCTCTGAGGATGAAAACAAAGAGACCTGTCAGGAAGTGATCGTCTGTGAAAGAGTGTCTCTCTCTCTTTCTCTCTCTCTCCCTCTCGTCAATAACAGAGAAGTTCTCATTCTCTCAGTGTCGAGATAAGAAGCAGAATTATTACGAGGAACTTAATGAGTTGTGTCAGAGGACGAAGAGTCTGTGATGTTTATCTTTCCTTCTCTTATAAATCCTGGTAGTGGTTTGTGCTCTGAGGCTGAAACATGAACCGATGGCAGAAGAGTTCACAGCTAAAAGAGGATTAAAAACATAAACAGCAGGAAAACGCTGATATTTGAGTATTTTAATTAAACAACTCATTCATAAAGTATTATATGAATTAATAATTAGAACCTGTCTCAGCACAATTTGTCTTAAAACGAAATGAAACGTGTTCTTCTCACAGACTGAAGACGGACGACAAGTCAGCTCCATGAAAGTGAAGCCAGAGTGACTCGCTTGCCTCCTGGTGGCCGGCTGCAGTATAGCTCCATGTTAGTGAATGGGACATTAACCAAACTACAAAGTCAAAATACAGGTTAAACACAATCTTTTATTAAAATATAGTTCCTGACATTTTTAGGAAGTTAACCCACCAATGTTTTGATTATTTATATATTTATACATTTCTATTTATTTTGTAAATAAATGTAAATAAATAAATAAAAGTCATCAATTAAAAATGACCGTATACATAACCAGCTTCAGGTATATCTATAAATATGTTGTATACCTGTGCTTTATATTGTATATGATGTACAAAATATAAAAATGTAATAATAAATCAAATCTAATATAAAAATAAGCTATATATACATTTATAAATATATATAAATATAAACTCATACCTGTCTACCAAGATTCCATTATAAACTTTGCATTGTTATTTATAGCTACAAGAGAGGAATATAAACTAAGGAACAATATATATATAAATGAAGACTTGAGAACATATCTTTGTACTTTATATTAAACTGGGTTATGTTTGAACATCGATTTCACGCCATAGGTTGTGTAACGTGTTGACAAACAAACAAACAAGCAAACAACCTGAAGAACAAAATAACAACACAGAATCCAAACATATTAAAAGATTCTTTATTCACAATAGAAGTGTAACAAATATAGTTTATTAAAAAGTCTGCTGCTTATTAATATCATTTTAATCCATAAGTTCAGAAGATTTTTATACAAATGTAGAACGGCCCATTTGCCGGGTGGAATATTTACAATTTTTCTTTTTCAATAATAATAATAATAATATTATTAACACGATAAAACAAATTTCCCCAACAAAATTAAAATATTGCATATAAACGCAAAGTAAACTATGTGCAATGGAATGATTATCAGCAATATTTTGTACAGATACATTTCTGAGGTTGTTTCACACGTTTAAACCTTTTTAAAGTAAAATGTCAAACATTTTAAGAACCGATATAGTTTGATGACAGTTTTATTTAAAGTTTAGTTTCTTAAAGGGGAAGTGGCTCATTTCCAACCGGGGGACTTCCTTTAAGTGGGCGTCATTTCCCTTTAACGTTCAACCAACTGAAAAGCTTCGGAACGCGACAGATCGTCAAAACACGATATTCAACAAAAAATCACCGAAGAGGATTTTCAGGAAACGAGAACAAACGAACGATCGGATTGGCCGACAGCGTGAAGCTGCAGCGCGACCGCGTAAGTTCTGCGTTTCCTGTCTGTTCAGGAAGTGACGCGACCACATGGAAAAAGAAATCCTCCGGGAGATAAATCCAACCACACCTGGAGCGTAAAGATTCTAAGTAAATCAGCCCTTTAATTTCGAATGAGTCAAAAAAAACGTTTTCCGAGCATCAACGATTCTTAGACACGTGGTAGCTAGCGTGAGAACGTGTACGTAACTTTTTATTCTCAATTGTTCTGCAGAATTGTACGAAGAAATCTCAGTACGGGGACGGAGACTGTAAACCTACACCCTCGCTCGGGTCCGTTCAAACACTCAAGAACAGTTTCTGGTAAAAATATTTAGCACTTCATACCACCACACCCCCCCCCCCCCCCCCCCCCCACGGTGAAAAGAGTATGATTTTAAACCCTCCACCAGGTCAAAGGTCACCAGAATCAACGAGCGTGAATCAAAACAGAGCTTAAATATTTCATCGTTTTTAAAAAGTTTTTCCTTGTGGAGGTTTCAAGATGAAGAAATGACTTCTACCACCAGAGGGCGACTCCAGAACTTAATCCGTAGCTTAATTAAAAGTGAACGACACTGAAACGCAGAAGAAAGCGTGTGTTTGTTTCTCCTGGGTCAGAAGTCCGAAGGCACAAACACAAATATATTAATCCATTTTATCGTTTTGTATTTTAAAATTCCTATGATCCTCTGGCAACTTTTTCCTTATTTCAAATCATAATAAACGGAATATTCATACATTTTGTATTAATCTTACGACGCTTCAACGGAAAGAACAATTTTACAGCTTGAATTAAAAGTCGTTTTCATTTGTCCTCAACTCGACATTAACTGGAACTTTTTAAATTCATATTGAAATGAAACCAAACATTAAAGTGTCAGAGCTACATCACAACCACTTTACTTTGGGCCGATAAGATCAAAGACAAACATCTTCAATCTAAACTCGTCAGATAAAGAAACAGATCAAAGCAGAACGACCCTGAACTCGTTAGTTAACGCTAAACCAACCGTCACCGAATCAGGAAAGATTCACGTCGTGTTTCCTTCGTTCCTCTGAATTTCCATCGAGCAGCTTCAGGTTCGTTAACACTTCACTTTACGATTAACACTTACATCCACGACGCTGAAAACAAAAACCCCAACGAATCCAAACACGTGTGATTTGGATCATTTCCTACGAATCAGAAAAACCAAAGAAACAAAAACAACAACAACAACAAAAGGAGAACACACATCGTTTCCCGTCTCTCTACGAACGAACCTTTCCCTGCGTCACGGTTTGTGCTTTACGAAGAAATAAAAAAAAAAAAACCCGACAAAATAACAGACAACAAACAAAAGCACAAAGAAGTGAGTCAACAGAGACGTGTATAAAATATTCTTCACTTCACATTGGATCGTACATTCATTCAGCTTCTGTCCTCCTGTACAACTGGTTCCCTCGGCCTCCAGGTGCTTTTCTTTAACGATTCTTTCAGCCGTGAAAAACAAACATCACGTCGAAGGTTATGAAGCCGAGCGTTTAAAAAAAAAAAAGCGTCTTTAAAAAGATTGTAAGATTGAAGCTTCACAGATGATTACTGCGGTTTTAAATAAAGTTTTATAAACGCAGAGCTTCAAACCTTCTGAAATCTGTCGGCTCGGGATGTTTGTTTTTTTGGGGGCAGATAAATATGAAACAACCTTTAAAGCCACCTGGGGGTCACATCCCCAACAAAACACCTCTGAGTTCTATGGTTCACTACTACACAATAAATTAACACAGGCAGCAAATAGTCCCACCAGCACAACACAACCATCACATGGATAATAGAAGAAAAGGAAACACGCTGTCGTCTGTACAGTGAAAGAGAAGAATCTGCTCACGGCTCAGAAAGTCCACGGGAAAGACGACGGACTGATATGTGTGTGTCGGTTGTGACGTGAGAGCGGCTCATCGGGGGGGTTTTTGGTTTTAGAGGAAAGTTTGGAATTCAGGGAGAAAGTTTGTCATTTTTAATCTGAAAGTTTCCGATAGAATAAAGAAAAGAAAACTGAATCTGTGTTTTAACTGCAGCGTCGTGAAGTTCTCTGAGTTTCTTTCACCTTCTGAGATAAATGTGTCGTCAGCGACTTTGGGAAACTGCAAACTACGACTATTTGAATGTGAGGAAGTAGAAATCTGAAATGTGGGAGGAGCCAGAACCTCAGTACAACTCGTCTGTTCTGCTCGGAGACATCTGGGCTAACGGATCTCTGTCGGAAAGAACCGAAACAAACAAATCTAATCGAAGTGTTTTGTCGTTTGAAGTTTTGACGACTTAAAACTTTTATTAAAGCTCATGAAGAAGAGGAGGAGGAGGAGGAGGAGGATCCTGCATGTTTCAGTTTAGATCAATGTTCGTAAAGATGGCCGACACGACGGCTCCCAAAAAATTAAGCCATAGCATCCTGCTCGCCGCCTGGTGGCTGGCTGCAGTATTGCTCATACATCCTGCCTCCCAATGTAGAATGGATGGGACATGGACCAAATGTAAAGTACACAAATTATAAAACAAATCATAGTTTATATTTTTGGGGTTAAATTGGATTTAATTCGTTATTTGCTGCTATGAAAGATGGTGATTGACAGCTGAGACTAACTCGGGACTGGACTGACGGCTCCATCACCTGCACAGGAATCGAACCTGGGACACTTTAGCTTCATTTCTGAAAAGTGGGAGGAAGTGAAGACGTGTCGTCCATATTTATTAACACACAATGGTTCAAATAAACAATGTAAAGCAGCTCGGTCGAAGATGGAAGAAGAAATTTGGTTTTACAGAATTTAATTCTCTCTCTCATGAGCAGATCTTTGATTTAAAACAAGTCACTGAGGTTAAAATTAACTTGTGTTGGTGTTTAAAGCTAAAAATATAAAACTCATATATATAAATATGAACGAGTCATAAAGCGCTCATGTAATAAGTAGCTCTCGCCACTAGGTGTCAGTGTGGACCAGTCTATGGGATGGAGAGAGACTCCTGGAGTTCCAGTGCTTCAGTCTCTTAGTGTTTGATCCTCA
>NC_070642.1:21042337-21122722 GCF_947347685.1 Pleuronectes platessa | reverse complement strand
TAAATGAAAAAAAAAAAAATCGAATTCAGAAAAATACCAGTTTGATAATCAGAGAATATTAAAAACCAAACACCGACAGTCCGAGGGAATCGCTGCGTCGTCCTGTCGTTCACCACATTGTCGTTTCAAACTGGTCCCGGGACGACTGACCTCAGGTCAGCACCTCATCCGACAGGAAGCGCGTCCGTCCGCGTCAGTGTCAAAAATTAAGAACAACAACAAAAAAAACACAACAACAACAACTCGACAGCGAGAATTCAGCTCCGACGTGTCTTCAGTTTAGATCCCGTTTAAAAAACTAAAAAGAGTGAAATCCCATCGAGAGGCGTCAGCGGCGACTCCGGCTGGAGGCTCAGGTTTTCAGCTTCAGAGGTTCTCGCACGTGGGGGGGGGCGGGGGGGAGTGGGGGGGGTGATGTCATCGCAGGACGGTGCACTACTCCACCTCGTTGGGTATTTCTGTTTGGTCCTTCCGGATGACGGGCAGGGGGTGAGCCTCGGTGTTGAAGACCCAGTGGTCGAACGGCAGGTGGTCGTCCTCAGAGAAGAGCAGGTACAGATACCTGCGGGAGACAAAGACACAAAGTTGTGTTAGCGTCGAATGAAGATGTTTGTATTTCATAATTTAAGTACGTTTTTCATACATTGATCAAATCAAATCATGTTCAGGGATAAAGTCTGAGGAGTTTGAGACGAACGCAGCAGAACAGAAGAGTTTGTGTTCTTTTCCGGAGCCTTCATTACCCACAATGCCCCTTGCTTCACGCATCCTCACAGATTCTAATGTCATCCTGGAGATTTTTATCTAATTTCATCAGCAATGAGGTAAAAGGAGTTGAACTCTTGTGGGTAAACATCGTTTTAATTAAACCAACACGCCTCCACGCTCGTCTTCATGTTTTTAAAACGTCACTCCTCGAGGAATCCACTGGTTTGATATCATCTTCTCAGTATTCGTCAGTGCTCCTGCCAGGAGGGCAGTGATGAAACAGATGTGGGACAGAGGGGGGGGGGGGGGGGGGGCCTTCACGCCAGCTTTTGTCAAACTGGAGGTGATTTAATTCTGCAGCTCGATGGCGTCAGATTTCATGAAACAATTTATGAAAAGGAGTTGAGCAAAACTGAGTCAATAATTCAGCTGGGAAGCCGTCAACCCAACTCTCCCCCCCCTCCTCCTCTTCCTCCTCCTCTTCCTCACAACAGACGCCCAAGCAGAGCAGCGAGTGATTGACGGCCGACAGCCGTGTGGAGAACGTCCGTGTCCTTGGCAGCGGAGAGGAGATGAAAACAGGACGTGGCTCTGCTCGATGCCAAGTTCCCAGAGAAACATTCGGGGGACAAGACTTCTAAATGGGATCAATATCCTCTGTGTGTGTGTGTGTGTGTGTGTGGGGGGGGGGGGGGTCGCACTGTGGCATCATGGGAGGCGACATATGAGGAAACCATGAGCGGCTGTCAATCACCTTCGTATTCATGTCAGTGGATTTATCGCCTGTGGAGGGATTTTAATACCAGATGATGCTAATGAGAGGTTTTCATTTTATTAGTTATTCAAACTCTTCCTCAGAACATTTTAATCACAACTAAAATATATAATCTCTCACTTTAATGATGTTCTGATCAGACGTCTCAGTGTCAATGTGTCAGTGTGTGTGTGTGTGTGTGTGTGTGTGTTAATCAGGACTAGAGGTGAGGTGAGGTATAATTTACAGCCTATAAAAGAAGCTGGATTGGATGGATGATGGATGGATGGAGACTCCCCCCCCCTCTCATCAGGCCTAACCTTGACTTGCTGTAAACCGCTGGCTGGTGCGGGACAGAATGAAGATGAGGAAGAGGAGGGGGGGGATTGAGACGGAGAGGAAGGAAACACAGATAAATAAAGAGGAAGTTCTGAAGCTTTGAGGATTGATGAGGTCAGTGAAGCAGCAGGAGAGACGTGAGCCAATCAGACGTCAGAGCAGGATGGGAACTGAATGACATCAACCTGATCACATGACTCTTTGAACAGGAAGTTGATGCCACGTGTCTTTGGTTATTCAAATCCAGTCAGCAGCAGTGTGAGAAAACAACACACACACAGATTCCCACAAAGTTCGTTGGAACATGAGCCAAGAAAGAACTTATTAGATTGTGGATCTGGACAAAAGGAGCGGATGAGATCAGTTGTTGAGACATTTTCAACAATTTCTCAGAGAATAATTAATGTGTCTTCATAAAAATTTAATCTGGGGCCATTTGGGGACCTGGTATTTATGAGTGTGTGTAATCTGGTGCAGCTTGGTTTAATTTAAGAGGAGATATTTGATCCACTGTGTGATTTTCTCCTTTGTGTGTTAGTCCGTCAGCTGAATTATTCACAAATACTGATTTCCACGATATGAAACGTCTCCTAATCTTATAATAAAGTAAATAAAGTCACTACCGAGCCTTTAAAAATTATAGTTTTAAATGTAAAAAACAAATTCAAACAGTGGAAGCTGTTAACAAAACAACAAATTAAAGTGGGATTCCCTCCCTGGTTTCTGCTTCGTATGAGCCTACACACAAACACACACACACCCACACACACACACACACGTTAAACACACACACTCTCTCGCACTCGTTGAAGTGTTGCTGGGACTTTCTTTTCCTGGTGGTTTAAACAGACTGGCTTGCTGAGCACAGATGGAGAGCCATCTGAGGAGGAGCCCTATTAGCCACAGACTCACACTGTGCGGCTGACAACACGTTTAAAGAGCCGTTTGCGGCCTCGCACACACATTCACACACACACAGACACACACACACAGGGCAGTTAAGTACAAATGTCAGGCGTCTGCTAAGAGGAAGTGAGAAGTGGAAGCTGCCTGTGGGGAGTTGGGACACGTTGTGTTTATCTCCTCGTCTATTTGAGATCCGAACATGCATCTGAAGTCTGGAAAAATCATATTTCATATTGTGTCTCACAGGATTGTTCAAGTTAAATTTAAAGTTAGATTTAAAGGAGAAATGACAAATGTATTGATTTGATGACCAACGACAAAAGGCCCAAACATTTGGATTTAAAAAAAAAAAGGAAACGTCTTCTTTGTCCAGTTGTGTTTGTGTCATTTATCGAAATGAACGTTGTGTTGTTCAGTATCTCAGTGTGTGTGAGACCTGATCGTTGTGTAACCTTCCCACTGACCTCGACAACTCTGTGGAGCCTTGTCTGCATCAATGAAAACATCATATTTTATGTGTCTGTGTGTATGTGTGTGTGTGTGTGTGTCTGTATGTGTGTGTTTGTTTGTGTGAGTTGACAGTTTCGGGGATGCAGAGCTCCAGTCCCCTCCATAAAGTGCAATGACAGCACAATCATAACAGGACAGAGTGAAGGGGTGTGTGTGCGTTTATGAAGTTGTCCAGTTTGTGTGTCTCACTTCAGCGTCTCTGCCAAGTAGAAGCTCTGCTGGACGTCGTCGTGGTTCGGGGACGAGGCGTAGACGTCCCTGACGCCGCTGTAGCCTCCTTCCAACCGACAGTGCTTCTCCAGGGCCTGGACCACACACACACACACACACACAGGGAACACAGACACACAACAGGACGACAGGAAATCAATCAAGATGCTTTAGGTGCTTAAAATATCACCAAAGCTCCGAAAATAAAAGTGTTTCCGTCCTTATTTGATTGTTTTGATCAAATCTCTCACTGGAGTAATTTCTCTCAGCTACTGTTGAATTAGATATGAGAGAAATGATTTTACCTGGACGGCCTCCCAGCCCCACTCTCTGTACTTGGGGTCGTGGGTGAACCTCCACATGTACATGTAGGTCTCGATGACCTCGGGACGCAGGATGAAATACTTCTCGTTCTGGCGAGTGGCGATGGCCTCGACCCCGCCGTCGAATCGAAACGCCTCCGGACCCAGCTTCAGGGCTGAGGGAGGAAGAGGAGGAGGAGGAGGAGGAGGAAGAGGAGGAGGAGGAGGAGGAAGAGGGGGAGGAGAGAATCACGTGAAAACACTGGAGATGTAAAGACACAAACATCTCAATGCTGCAGCTCCATGTTTACACTGTTTCACGTCTGAAGCGTCACAGATCTCAGGTCAGCGCTCGCTCAGAACACAATGTTATTTCAGATCTCGGTGATGATCACATTCCTCAGAGCTGCAGTTAAAACAGTGACTCACAACACGACTCAGGGACGGATTCAATTCAGAGAGAAATAAAAAAATTATCTGACCTGAGATTAAAAACGAAAAACCTGCAAAATGTAAATTTAAGATTAAATTATGACTTTTAAATTAGAATTAAACCGTTTTCACATAATTGAAGAGGACGACAGCTGCATGGACTGCACTTAAACCCCCCCGACATCCTTAACACCCTATAATCCAAGTGGAATGAAGATAGCTTCTTATCGTGGAACTGACCCGTCCTGACGTACGACTCGTGACACGTGCGGGCGATCTCGGCGGCCATCTCCATCTGGTGACCCGTCTTGTCGCTGGGCGCCCCGTCGGCTCCCAGCGCCATCATGCCGCCCGCGAAGCAGGTCAGGTGACCCATCTTGTGCTCCAGGAGCCCCCCCTTCCACTCCGCTATGTAGGTCAGGCCGCCGCTGGACTTCCTCATCAGGTTGGTCTCTATCGCCTGGAGACACGGAGAGGAGCTGAAGGTTTTGAGCCTGAAATCAACTGGAACCTGTGATAACCCTCTTGTGATTGATCAGAGGGTTTTTAAATGTGGATAAGATCTTAATAATGTATTTGTTTTGTTTTCACACAGTTTATAAAAGAACTGCACAACTTGCTTTCGGGGATAAAGACCCTTTAAGGACAGCAGTGTTATCGTCTTCCTCACAAATGCATCCAGAGCCCCTGTCGTCCCTGAAGATTGTGAAGGATTATGGGTAAAGTATCCCTGCGTGTTGAAAGCTGTATTTTAGTCGCCATGTAATGTGTTTCACTCCCCGGTGAGTTTCAGAAGGATGCGGCTCGTCACCACAGTTTGATTTAAAAGAGAGGGTCTATCTTTACACCACAGGAGAGCTGCTGTTGTTCTGACTCGAGATTCACATCTGCTCACTACTTTTTTCTTTTTAAACATAAATGCAACGTGAAACTTTCCCTTTGGCTTCATCGTTTCCATCTCCTCAAACTCAAACTCACTATCAGGCTCCTGAGGATCAGATGATTGGAAAATGAATAGATACCAGAAAAGAGTGAAATATAGAAACGCTCTAACACAATATCTCCATGATGAAGAAAGAGAAACTGTGTGTAATCCTACAAACTGACAAACAAACATAGAACAACAAACTGTTACTCCATCTTGTGCAGTTGATCAAATGTCTTATTGGGTTTGTAAACAAGTCCTTTGGTGTCCTGACAGGTTATTATTGTTTTTGTTGTTTGTTAATTGACTCCAATGATTAAATTGACCTAAAGAAAATAATCTGCAACTATTTTAACAAACAATAATTGTTCATTTAATGACTTGTGAAGAGATTTCAGCCCTTACAACTGTTTACTGTGTTTGTGTCTGTGTGTGTGTGTGTGTGTGTCTGTGTGTGTGTGAGTGTGTTACCTGCAGGGCCTCGTAGTACATCTTCTTGCCTTCCTCATCGGTCTTGTCTGACATCAGCCAGGCCTTGAGCAGGTACTCATAGAAACTGTCGCCCAGGCCACCGACAGACACATGATCTGCAACACACACACACATAAACAAAGATTAAAACACACACACACACACTCACTAACATATACACACACACTCACTAACACAGTCACACACACACTCCTCCTACACGTCTGCGTGTTCAGATTACAAAAGCAAACTAAAGATGATCGTCACATTATGCAGGGCTGTGTGTGTGTGTGTGTGTGTGTGTGTGTGTGTAATATAACACAAACACTCCTGCAGCTGATGATATTCTACAGCATGTGTGTGTGTCTGTGTGTGTGTGTGTTATTGCAGGTGAGCGTCCATCCAGCTGATTGTCAGCGGAGGCTCATCCATATGCATGTGTCATTAACAGAGTCCGGCCTGTTTGTGGAGTGCAGAGATTAAATGTCAGCAGCAATCACGTTGAAGAGAGGGGGAGGAAGAGGAGAGGAGGAGGAAGAGGAGAGGAGAGGAGAGGAGAGGAAGAGGGGAGGAGAGGAAGAGGGAGGGGGGAGGGGAGGAGAGGAGAGGAAGAGGAAGAGGAGAGGGAGAGGAGAGGAAGAGGAGAGGAGAAGAGAGGAAGAGGAAGAGGGAGAGGAGAGGGAGAGGAGAGGAAGAGGAGAGGAGAAGAGAGGAAGAGGAAGAGGGAGGGGGGAGGAGAGGAGAGGAGGGTGAAGATGCTTTGGTCTCCAGGCGATAAGAGAAGCGAGAGCGTCAGAGAAACCAAACCCAAACGACATGAGCTTCAAACAGATTGCCGGCAATCTGCCAACAATCTCTTCAATAACCAGAAGAACAATTACATATTTAGTCACAAGCATTTCTTCAGATACAGAATCAGAAGCAGAGATGTAAACTAGAACCACTGGAGTAAAAAAAACACTAACATCTGCCAACATCTGGCTTCTGTCTGCAAAGAGGATGGAAACAATTACATTTACTTTCTCTCTCAGGACAAATGACTCATGTGTTGAACATATGCATATTTAGTGTTTGTTACATGATCTATAAACACTTTATCTCCAGAGTCACTCAATCGCCTTCATGAGCAGGTTTAAAAAACACGATGACAGCAGTTCTAACACAATCTACTGCAGATGATGAGGTGGTATAAGTACAGGAAGTGAGGGAGGGGCTGAGGATAGCAGGGGGGGGGGGGGGGGGGGGAGATATTTTTCATACAACATTAGGTTGCAAACATCCCGAGGTCATAACTTATTCAACAAATACATTCCCATCTCTATTGCATAATTTCTCTCTGGATGAAAAACCCTCACTGGCTAAAACGAGCATAAAGATTCTTCTTCTTTTTTTTGGGGGGGGGGGGGGGGGAGAGACTTTCTATTCAGCATCGCATATTGAATAAATCATAATTTGCATAAATTACATGGATGTCACACAGGTAGCGTCTGTGTTAAAGTGTCACATAAATAAATAAATAAGTGCTTCCTGGAGTTTTATTACATATTTCAAAGTTAAAGTTCATATTTAACCTTCAAACAGATTCTCACAAATCAAAGGCCGCGTGTCAGAGATGATATTTCTGATCCCTTCAGAAACTCATCAGAGGAAAATACAAATGATTATTAAAAAAAAACTGGATCAAAGGATTTCTAAATCAGTTCCACGTCTTTCAGGAGAAATGAATCTGATTGGACAGAACTGAACAAGTGGAACCTCTTCAAGGTAAAACGGAGGCAGGAGGAATTAAGAGTGAAAAATAATTATGTTTCATTAGCTTCAAATCTGAAATTCTAAAAGACGGGAAGAAAAAAAAACTCCACGGATCCTGAATACTTTAGAAAGACTTGAGTTTTCACGATTCCTCGACTGGATGTGAGTTTCCCTGATGATTCAGACGCCAGCAACAAACGAGGAAGGACGTGACGATTCTAGAATCTTCAGTTTTTGATCCTTTATTGATCTAATGTGTCTCATCCTCACAGTTCCTGGTCTGCAGCTACAGGCTGAAGAATCATTTCTCTCACGTTGTGTTTGGTCAGAGTTCAACAACCCGCCGCTGAGTCCTGGACTTTAATCTGACAAGAGGAGAAGAAGCTGACGGCCCAGTGATGGACTCACGACCCGTCCACGATTAGTTCCATCTCCCCTGTGACCCAACGTTTCCTTAAAGCGCCTGATAGTTTGATAGAGTTGGTAAAAAGAGAAATCACTCACAGCCGCAGTTAAGAAGGAGTTGAGAAATGGATTTTGATATCAGCTCCTCTCCTGCTCCTTGTCAGAGTCGTTTTCATTATCGAGAACCCGGCTGACAGTTTCCTCCGACACATGACAGCTGGCATTAAAAGAGACTTCTACTCAGTGTGTTCCTCTGACTCATGATATCTGACAACACGTTTATACTTTCTCCCTAACACGCTTAATCCCTCCTCTTCCTCAAAGTCTCACCTCTCTATCCCCATCATCGTTTCCCAGTTCTGCTGCATGGTTTGATAATGGATTTGAATTATATCCTGTCACTATATGAACGGACACATGATGCACAAGCTGATGTTATAGACGGGAGAAATACTCGACAGTGATATAAGAAAATTGCAGGTTTAAGGAATGTGGGAGAGAGGGATTTGAAAACAGAAGAAGAAGAGAAACCATCCTGCAGCATCGCTCCAGGAGAACAACAAAATAAATCCTCGTAAATAACGAAGAGGATTTCGCAAAAACTACTGAACAGATTCTTACAGAACTCGATGAAGGGACTGGACACAGGCCAAAAAGGAACCCATTGAATTTTGGTCTGGATCTGGACATAGAGGCAGATCGATTATAATTCTTTAATCCCTATTTTCTGACATTTTCACCATTTTAACAGGGAATAATTCATGAATCTTGATGATCTCTTCACAGTAAAATAAGAGGGACAAGAGAAGAATGTATCAGGGGACAAGTTCTTGGACAAATAAAAGAAGTGAGTGTCTTTAAAACCCGAGCCGGAGCCGGTGGAGCGATCATCATGATCCTGACGAGAGGAAGACGTGTGCACTCTCCTGGTCGACATCACAACAAATTACAGGTTGGGAACAGATTTCTTTGAAAGATCAACACAAAGTGCTTCGGCCCTGATCCACACAAGTTGTAATTTGTGTGTCATCACGACAAAGGAAAGTTGGGAAGCTTGGTTTTTAACATTGCTGTTATCAGACTGTGGGTCCAGGTGAGTGTGAACCCAGAGGGAGGTGCTCTGGTCTTAATTACTCCGTGTTTAGGAAGGAGATTTGCATCTGATTACTCAGGAGCAGTTTCTGTGTGAAATACAACTGGAACATGTGAGAATACGACAGAAGGAAAGTGGCTTGACTCATGTATTTATAAATATTATGTCACATTATGCATAAAAGTGACTGTTACAACCGAATTAACCAGCCAGGAAATGACACGGTTGAGCCTCCAGGTCTGAAGCTTAATAACGAATAATGCAAATAAAGCTCCAGCTCCTGAACCTTCTGTGTGATCATCAGGTTTCATTGGGCTCAGTTCCAGGTGAAGCTCAGTGAAGGTGAAGCAGTAGCTGTGACTCTGTGATGTGAAGTTGAAGTGAAGGTGATGATTCTCATCTTTGAAACGTCCGTGTTTATACGTCGGATTGTTATTTAAATAACTGGAGAACATTGATGTATGGAGATAAGAAGAAGGAGCGGAGCATCTAAGAAGAATCTCAGTGGACAGGAGGCGTGTTCCTCCTGAAGAACTATGATGTGTAGAGAACTGGGAACTCACGTTGGCCCCACTGGCCACTGTTGGGGTTCAGGTAGTTGGGGTAGAGCCCCTGAGGCTTGTCCAGGCGGTTGAGAACCTTCCGGATGTTCATCACCTGAGAAGAAGAACAAGAAGATGGCATTTAAAGAAAGAAATCTCTTTATTCTGCAGGAGTAAAGAGGTGAGAGTCAAAAATATACAACATGTTCATATCTCCTTTGCTTCCATTACCTTCTGAGCAAACTCAGGATTTCCGGAGAGCTGGCCGAGGTGCATGAACTCCAGGTGCAGGGTTCCGTACTCGGCCAGGATGCTGCTGCCTCCAGAAGCCCACGGCCAGTTTCTACCTATACCACTGCAGAAAGAAGAAGAGAGAGGGAGGGAGAGAGGGAGAGAGGGAGGGAGAGAGGATTCTGTTAATCAAAAGGAAAACGACAAGAAGAAATACTGAATCACCGCTGACGTGTAAAAAAGACCATTTGAAGAAATCCGCCTCCGTAAACATGTTCTTACAGGTGACCACTCTGCATTCATGCTCAATTGAAACCACAAGGTCTGTGGACAATAGGAAAATAACACAGAACGAGTCATTCATCAGAAAACCACAGGACCTTGAACTCATCTTCAGAGTTTCCTCAGTGACTCAGCAGCCAAACTTTAAACCAGTGAGAGGACTTCAGTCTGCTGGAATTTACCTGGACGTCATTTTGTCTCCGAGTGTTTGTGTACAGTCTATGTCCGTGATGCGTGTGTGTGTGTGTGTGTGTGTCTGTGTGTGTGTGTTGGATGATTAGAGCCACTGAGAGATCACTTCCAGATCGAGAGCTGATGACTCTGGTGGCGAAGCCTCAAGTAAAAACTCATGAATAACATTTTACTGCACCGTGAAACACACAGCGGGGCGTCGGCAGAGCAGTAAATAAATGGGGGACATAAACGGCACGGCACACACACACACACACACACACAGAGACAGACACACACAGACACACACCTCTTCAAAGAGGTGGATGAACATACTAATTACCCCCCCTTCAACTCATCAAGCTGCACAAGCCATAATTTGTTTCCCATTACACCATGGATTTAATCAACTCACCCGAACACAAGCAGGACCACTGCAGCATCAGGCAGCAGGCACACACACACACAGACACACACCACACAGACACACAACCTGACTGAATTCAGAGCTGTGCGTTTGTTCGCTTTGGATGGACGCAGACATATTGGAAAAAGCATTATTTCTTCATCTCCTCCTCCTCCTCCAGTTAACTGTAGGCTCGATCTGTCTATCCATCTTTCTCAATCCCTTTACTAACCCCCCCCCCCCCCCCCCCCAATGATGAGTGATAAATCTCCTCTCCTCAGAGGCGGGGAGAGGAACACACACACACACACACACACACCTTTCCATTTCAGCCCTGTCCAGCTCAAATCCATCCCAGAGCCGCGCTGTGAGAAACACTAAACCCCCGTGAAGGAGAACAAAGCAGACGACAGCAAGAGGAAAGCCAGAGAGTAAACCAAAACAGACACAAACCAATGGAGAGCAGATATATATATTAAACACTGGAGATAGAGAACTGAGGGTGAGTTTGATATACTACTCATCTGACCAGGGTGTGTGGAAGAGAAACGATTGGAGACGTGTAACGCTGCCTGGAGTTTAATTAAAAATCAAAGACCTGTCAAAGGGAAGATGCTCGTTTGAACAGCAGCTGAAATTAGAAGAACTATGAGGATGAAATCACTGAGCAACATTATGCAACTTTTAAAAATAATAAATAACTCTAAAATGAGTCGTGTGTCTCAAAAAACAATTTAAAAAAACTGGTTCCAGTCCTGTACCTCTCTCTATGGCAGCTTGCTTGGTTGACATATTATATTAATAATAATAAATTCAATAAAAGACACAGGGTCACAGATCTGCTTCTGCTCTGAACTGGGCTGTTTCAATATCTGCTGAGGAACATTCACGCCTCTGATTCTGATGGAAAACGCTGTTGTCCCAGTTCTGAAAGTGGAAACCAGCACAACACCGACAGGCACACGGCCCAACACAGCTGTATTAGTGTTAATACAGTGCAGGGTTGTGTTTGACCAGTGATGCAGACGTCCCAGTGGCCCAGTTTCCAGAGTTTCCAGAGTTTCCAGCCTCCACATCCAGCTCGCTCTAAATCCAGCTCCTCCACCCGAGAGGCGATGAGACTTGTTACCAGAGACAGTTTAGTTTATGACCCAGCTCCTGCTCTTCAGACCCACACTGCCATGCTACACACAAACACTACACAACTGAGCACACACACACACTCACACAGGGGCCTTGCTCTGGCGCTCATCTCAATTAGCAGCACGCCTGTTATGAGTTTCCCCTGCATGTGACCTCAGTTGGCTTTCACATCAATTATGGGCCTTAAGATTCATATTAAAAGCCGAATAAAGAGTGTGTTTGTTTATTAATAATATTACTAATATTCCAACTGATTGAAACCAAACAGAAGTAATTAAATGAAGCGGGAAAACAAAAAAAATATTAAATTCTCTTTGCAAACGCGACAGGAAATATTAATTAAAATTCACGGTGACCTAGAACAAGGGGGGGGGGGACTTCTCAGGGATTATGTTTGGCTCACTCTGACTTTTCAAAGCTCGTATTGAACTTTCATTACAAAGCGGGAGATGAGAAGTGATGCCACGCACTTTGTTTGACTAATAGGACTCAACACTTCTGATTAATGTGCTCAGCCCGTTTCATAACTTTCACCAGGCTGAGAGAATTAAAGCTTAGTGTGAATATTGCAGGTTATCACTGGGGGGGGGGGGGGGGGGGGGGCGTTTACTATCTCGACTTTAAAGCAGGAAATGATGTGGAGTTCTTTTCCAAGGTCAGAAGGGAACTTTAAGTTTTCTTTTCACATAGGAGGAAGGACAAGACGCTCCTCTTCTTCCTCCTGAGTTATTTGTATTCTTCCAGCTTTGCATCCATCTCTTTCTGGGACATTCGTGTTCTCACACTCAGCCTCTCATATTTCTAATTGCAGAACTATTCATCCAGATAATCCTGCGAGAAACAAGCAGGGCTCTAGACGTCCATGGAACAACTAACATGGATCCAAAGCCTCGACCCAGAAGGAGAAGTGGGTCGTTACAGATTGATGCCACCGGTGAATCTCTTCTCTTTAGAGGACGTACTTTACTTTTCTTCTCCTCCCTTTCAGTAGCTTCCAATGTTTCTTTTAAATAATTAAACCTCTCACACCTTTACGGCCGTTTCTTGGCCCAGCTCTGAAATGACAAACTGTAGCTTGGTAGTTTTTTTATTCACATCTGTGAATTTAATTCTGCTGTTCCGAGCAGTAACCTGGAAAAAACAGAGAACGCACCCCCATCTCCATAAATTAGCATGTCACAAGAACGTGGCCTCTCAGGCTCGCGTGGGGCAATGTCAGGAAGCACCCCCCCGATTCACTTGTGCTCAGCGGTCGGGTGAAGTCTATAATTTGGCTCAATTCTCTCAGGCTTTTCTCGTGTGTTCGCAGCCCCTTCCCTCTCCTCCTCCTCCTCCTCCTCCTCCTCCTCATCCAGCCCATGACCTCCCTTTCCCTCAATATCTCTTCCTCTCTGTCTGAAAATCCATCGCACTTCTCCTCCAGGCGCGAAGAAAATGTGAATCGCAATAGATTCGCAGTTAGCAACTTAATTAGAGGCCTTAAATCACGGGTGCCTTCCAGTGCCTGAGGTTACTGCCGAGGCAGTGGAAGGCTGCACTGGGAACGAGTGGGTGCATTTATGAGTGTGCTTTTCTTTATGTTTAAATAGTTGGCCAACTTTTCTTTGTTGTTAAAAAAGACCTCGGGGCAACGAGACTGTGTTACTACCAATAGCATGACTGTGCATCACCTGTGTGTATATGTGTGGTCATGGTAAGAACATGCCTGTCAGGTCACGCTACGGTCAAATGAAACACCATCATTACAGCTGGAAACACGCAGCAGACACGTTTTGAAACAAGGAACAATTTAATATTTAGCATTTGTCCTCAGAAATGACTCAAGTGATCAGTTTTCTAATAGTTGGAGCTATTGAATAATCAATCACAATTGCATCAGGACAGAAATCTGCAAACACAGGCAGAATAAAATAAAGAAAACACAAACTTTACCACTATATATTCTTATATATTTAGATATTTATATATATTTTTTTTCCTGCTGTTTTTATATATATACATTTTATATTTTGTTGTACTATCCAATCCCTTAACTGGCTATACTAGCCCCATGCACAGACTTTACCACTACATATTCTTATATATTTATATATTTATATATTTTTTTTCCTGCTGTTTTTATATATATTTATACACACATTTGATATTTTATTGTACTATCCACTCCAGCAGCACAAGAACACCTTCCTACTGGACACTGACACAATCACATCATTCCATTCCATTCCTGTATCTATAAATATGTTCTCCGTATGTGATTTATGTTTGTAAGTCAATGATGTGTTAAGTGTACAAGCTACTGGATGATCTGAATTTCCCACGGGATTAATAAAGTATCCATCTATCTACAAACAGAAGTCTTCTGGATCCTCCTGCATTAATTTAAAACACACCGTGTAGACTCTAGTTCTTTTTAAATCTGCATTTCCTATAAGCTTCTGTTCTCTGATACAGGAGTTCAAGTGAATGTCAATGAATCTTCAGAACCTCACACGTTATTGTTTTGGCCTCCAGGTCTGTAGCTGAACGAGTAGATGTGCCATGAGGTGGCTCTTTATTCTTTATTTCCCACACTTTCTTCTGTGAGATAAGGAAAGAGAGCAGGGGGCAGAAATCCTGGCTTCCACTCTGCAGCACCATTAAGAAAATGAAAATTACCGTCAGCAGCAGTTTGGCTAAAGAGCAGATGTTCTCCTTGAGATTGTGGTGGCTGTGATGGGAGCTGTGGGACGGCTAATGGTTTAGCTCGTAGACGGTTTGGTGAATAGAAACCTCTCAGAGAGCCGTGAGGAAAAGTCTCTACATGATCTCAAATCTTCACAGAAACTCTAGAAAACAATATAAAAACTTTTCTCTGATTGAAATGTAGGACTTCACGTTCTAAATGATTTATTTTCCATTCGGTTGTTTTCAGTGAATATCTCAGGAAGTAGTTTGCAAATAGAAACTTCGAGTGTTTTCCCTATTTCCAATTACGCAGAAAAAATTAGATGTGTGTATACGACACACACACACACACACACACACAAACACACACACACAAACACACACAGGCTCATCCCATTAAGGCCAGTCAGTATGCAGTGCAGTGGGAGTGACTTGCAAGAGCTTTATCTGTCTGAATGTTAATAGCAGGGCTATGGGACATACTGGCCTGAGCAGATAATGACTGGGTGACTAGTTTGAGTGTGTCTGTGTGTGCCCGTGCGTGTGCGTGTGTGTGTGTGTGTGTGTGTGTGTAAAAGAGAGAAAGACACAGTTGAAGAAAGCTTCCCCTGTGGAGGCACAGCATCTTAGTTCTGGTTGAAGCCACAGATATATTGATATAACTTTATTTAATGTTCCAATTATAAATGTTTATTCATCTGGAGCGATTACATGAGGTTTAAAATGCTTTTTTCCACAACTGTAAATGTCTTTATTATTTCTACAAATCCTACGCTGGGAAAGTGTGAAGATATTCTGCTTATTTGTTATTATTTATCTTTTTCTGGGTCACAATGTTGTTATTTAATCACTAGAACAAAACTGAAGCAGCAGAAAACAGTTCTGAGGCTTCAATCTACAATTAAATAAAGTAAAGACTCAAGTAGTGAAGCTGTAATCGAGGAGTCAAGGCAGATGAGAAGAAGAACAGTGTCTAATGGTGTTAACAGTTTACTGGACATTTCACTGGAACCACCACTCAAACGCTCCCAGTGCTGGGCCCTTGTGATCCTTTAACTCAAATGATGGAGGGACCAGAGTTCCTCTCTCTCCACTGGACTCGCTCTGCTGGGGTCCAAGTCTGTCGCAGATCGATCGGGCAAATCAAACGTTTTCCGCCCAGTTAGTGGAAATCAATGGGTTTGTACACAAAGAGAGGGAAACAGTGAGGGGGGAGGGGGGGAAGAGACGGTGGGACAATCGAGCGCCAGATTCTTTAACTGTGTCTCTGATTCGTCACATCACAAGTGGCTGAGTTGAGGCCTTTTCAAGTGTCTTTTAAATATAAAAGAACTACAAATAAATAAGTTCAAGATTTTCTTTCATGACTGAACAATCCTACATGTTGCTTGTTTGTTTCATGGATGATGAGTCTGGTAAAGAAATGGGATAATAAGTGTTGTTTTGTCTGAGCAGGAAAACCTTTTCTCCCAGTAGCAGGTGGAGAAACAGATTTAGTGAAGTAACGATCATCACATGGGACGTTTGGTTTTCCATAACACTCCCAAACCAGTCTGTAAAGAAACCACCTGGGTTGTGTGGTCCCACCTCAAAACCTCTTAGAGCTCACAAGCACATCAGGTCCTTTAAGATGGTGTTAACATGTTAACACTGCATTCCATACACCTTTTATTCCATTTGTCTGACCCGGGACTCGTTGATTCCTCCAGACGAATATGTCAATGTTAACCGACAGCTTCACAGGAAACAGCAGCTCCGGCTTCACCAGAGAGAAGAAACAACATTTATCTTGTTCTCTAACATGAAAACGGAGCGAGCGAGCAAACGAGGTTCAGCTGAACTTAGTGACACGTTTTTAAAACCGTGTCCTCGTTTCCCGCTGCCGCTCTCGGGCTGCGTGGACGGCTGCAGGCGAGAGAGATGGAAAAACGGCAGAGGGGGAATAGAGAGAACAAGGCCATGGAGGCGACCTGCAGGATGATGTCCTGGATCAGAAGGAGATACTGGGTCAATGGAGGGAAGATGGATGGAGAGAGGGAGGATGGAGAGGGGGATACAGAGGAGCGGCTTGTGGAGAGAAGTGGAGAAAACAAAAGAATCGGGAATAAAAGGAGGAGAGGAAGGAACGGGGACGAAGGGAAGGATCATAATTGGGCCTCGTTTGCGTGTGTGTGTCTGTGTGTGTCTGTGTGTGTGTTTAACTGATTCGTGCCGCTTCCATCTGGGTCAAGGTTGTGTTGGAAGTCCCACAGCTTCAGAAGTGCTCCACTGATGTTTCCTCTCAACTTAAAGAAACTCTCGATCCGTTTGCACTCGACTCTTTCTGCCTGCACCCGGTCACTAACACCTATAGTCTATTTGTTTATAACACAACCAAGAATCTTGTTTCTGAAGTTTCTATTCATGTGATTTAACTGTTCTTAGCAAGAAAAGCAGGAAAATACTAATGTTTTCATATTAAAGCAACATTTTGTGACTTTTACTAAGCTACAGCGCCCCCTAAGGCCAGACACAGCGATTACTTCTGTCTGCCTCGGAGCAGTGAAGGGTTTTTCATCATGAAACGATGTAAGAACGTGTGTGTGTGTGTGTGTGTGTGGGGCCATCATAGCTCAGTCATGCAGGTAAAGTCATCATCACCACCAATCTGCTCAGGGCTCAAGGGGATCACACGCACACAGACACACACACACACTCAGTCTCTCTCCCATGGGTGCTTCCCACTCCAGAGAGGAGGACATGGGGGTGAGGGGGGGGTGCAGGGTATATTCAGGAGGAAAATTAATTTGTTACAGCATGTTTATCTTCATGACAGCCCGCCTTTTAATTAACGGCCGACAAACAGCGAAGCGCCGTGTGTCAGTCTCTGGGGAAATGAACATATAAACAAAATTAGGGGAAATAAAAAGTATACCCCCCGTCCCCCCGCCCATCCATAATGAATGACTGACAGGTGGCCTGGAGGGAAACTGGTTGGAGAACCTCTGAGTGCTGGTAATGTTTCCTCTCAGTGATACTTTGATTTATCTGCTACGTCCCTATAACAATTATAAATACAAATATATATATACAATTATATTGATTAATTGCTAAAGGAGACTTTGCTAGTTTGAAGCCCTGGTTGATAAAAAGCCCAAATAACACATTTGATTAATTGAAATGTGTTATTTGGAAAGCACTTTTCATTTTGTACCATTTCCCTCTGACTCCACAGCTTTCATGAAAACGCTGCAGCTTCATATTCGAGCACTTTAATTCAAAGTGAGTGTAAATTAAAGGTCCAGTGTGTTAGTGTGCACAGAGAGGGGGGGGGGGTCTGCTTTATGAATCAACGCTACAAGAAATATGTTATCAATCAAATGGACTCACACCAGAGGAGGAGACTTGTTTCTCTCTGTCTCTCCACCAGAGGAAACTGCTTTGCCGTGTGTCACAGTGTGATGATACACACTCGTTACTCGAGTCAGACACTTGTGTGTGTTCTGGTCTTCTGAGTGTGGTTCAGTTTCAGGGCCAGCCACTGGCAGTCAATCCATCCATTGTGAGGAACCAAACATCTTGTCTCTGGCAGGTCGGCTCTCTCATGTAAATCTGAAACATCTCAGCTCCGTGGCTGAGAGCCTGAACCGAGAGAGAGTCTGTGTTCGCCAACGTTGCATCATGAGTCAGACCACAGAGCTCTTTCATAGAATCAAACCTCAAAACCACTGCTTGTGTGTGTGTGTGTGTGTGTGTGTGTGTGTCTGTGTGTGTGTGCGTGTCCTACCTCTTGAGGTTGAGCAGAGCCCAGGGGATGCCAGTCGGCGTTTTGAAGGCTGGCAGCAGCTTCTCACCCAGCTCCACCGCCTTCCTACGGAAAACCTGAGACAAGAAGGAAAGAAAGAAAAGTATTTAATTGTGTCTTTGCTGAAAGAGGATTTGACTTTGTCTTGACCGACACTTGATAAAGACCGTGCACACGACAACGGGGAAAGAAAAGATCTGTACAATATATTTCAATTGCAGTTCACCAAGTGGCCTCCAGGTTTAATGAAGTTGTATCATGTTGTATTGGAGGAATCAGTCGAGATCTGACTGTATTTACACTTGTAGAAACTAAATGAGCTAAGTGACTGGATCATGCACACTCTGAAGTTTCATCTTTTATACATTCGGGGTCTTCAAAACAAACAGACTCACTAAATCAAGATATTCAGCCGGAGATATGCAAGTGGATTTTTGTTTTTGCTGCTGAAAATCCACATTCCCTAAAAACAAATTAGGATATTTTGATAATTAAACGTTTTCATAGATAAAACTCCTTCTGAGCATGTGGTTGTGTTCTTCACTGAAACAAAACCAGATTACAGAATTTTTAGCGCTGAAGTTAAATTATTTACATCAGAGAATCTTCAACTACATCCCGGATCCGGCAGTCGAGGCCGCTTTAAATAACTTCATGAATATTCAGGAGAAACTGAACCTGGACCAGAACAAAACCCTGAGATGAATGTCTCATGGAACAGGACGGATCTCCACGAGGTTCACCTGAACGAACCTCGAAGGTTCTAATGTGCCATCGGGTGGCGTTGGTGATTGGACCGGAGTTGGATTTTGTTGGCACTGAAAGTAGAAGTGCTTCCATATCTGGCTCCTGGCACGAGTTTAGTCCAGCAGTTAAGATGAAATGGGATCTGGCCTGAGATGATGCTGCTGGTTTACAGGTTTTACACTCGACACACGTCTTCTCTCCACTCACTGCTGGTGTGATAATGGAAATGCTTATGTAGCGCTGATTAGCTCCGTTAGATATTACAAATTAAAAATCTGTCATTTAGAATTAAAAGAGAGAAACCAAGTCTGTGTCACCAAATATCATGAAAGATAAGAACAAAACATTCTTCAATGTAAATGTTCGGAGGAAACGCACACAACTGACCAAAGACACTTTGACCCTACGTGTGTCTTTTCTATGTCAAATGAAGCCAAAGCACCTCAGTCGCCCCCTGGAGGCTGGTGGCGGCATACCTCATTAACCCCACCTCCTCCATGTTAGCAGATGTGGACATGGACCGACCTAAAATACACATTAGTTTACTTTTAGGTCGTTCTAGTCACACTGATGTATATTCAAGTGTTAGGTTTCTGATTAACACATAAAACTCACAAAACAGGGAACAACCATTAACCACTTGAAGGTGTCACCGAATGTTTTTTACACATTTCACTGGAGGTCAACGACACTATTCTCATCTGTAGCTTATTCCCACTTGTAATTTACAGGCGTGCAGACCTCACTGCTGTTATCATCCACCCTTTGTTGTTTTCAGTGTGGTAGTATCTGTCGTATACACACACACACACACACACTATGTCAGAGCCATGGCAGCTCTGTTCCCCGGGGATCCACCACTCAGCCGGGTGTGAGACAGCGGCAGGGAGGGCGAAAACAGACGTGAAGAAGAAAAGCTTGAGAGGCTACTTGTCACGTCGAGGTGGAAACTCTGCAGCGTTTCCTTCAGAAGCAAAAGGGCAGGAAAGGTCAGTTTGGACTAAAAAAGTGTAATCTATGTGTTTGAGGGAAACCAGTGGGCGATCGATGGATCTCACAGGATCACAACCTCACAATAAAAAGAGTAATTTACTACGATCTCTGGTTCGTGTGGAGCTACATCACTTCAGCCTCTTCAGGAACTGACCCCAACTAGTCTTTCACCTCAGAGGACGGAGAATAACAGACTGTGATAAACTCTTAGATTCTATATTGGATATTTCCATGTATTTATTTTGTATCTTCACTTATTTATAATGTTTTACTTTCCCCCGTCGCTGCTGTAAAATATCAAATTTCCCCAAAGTGGGATAAATAAATGATCATTTGAACAAATCCTAACTTATCTTAAAAAGCAACAGATTGCTAACAAGTATCAGCTGTAACAATATGATGTTATTATCTTAACATTATGAACATGTTGGGATATCAGAGAAACAGGCAGATCTAGATCTCATTATTTCACGACAGATTTTAATATATTGTCTTTATAATGTATTGTTTTCAAGACAAGGAACTTTGTGGCATTGTTGACATCACATTACCATTAGTAAGTGTGTGTGTGTGTGTGTTCGTGTTTGTGTGTCTGTGTTGTAACAAGGTGTCACATCGGTGTGATTAATGTCTTTAATAATGCCAGGAGGACACAGAGGGGACGAATAAAAACACTCGCAGGGACGCGGAGAAGAATAAATTAAACACACCCACTGTCCGGGGCCATCAAGCAAACTGCCAACGAGCTTTAATAAGGAACTGAATTACACAGGAAGTGAAGAAAACACACATGCACAGACAGAGAGCTAGTGGCTGAAGTCATTAGTAAAAACTGATGTTGGTAAATCACAGTTCACGCCCGGGAGCTTCTAACAAAAATAATCTACGAGGGAAAGTAACAACCTGAAAGTTCTTGTGCTCAGATTCCCAAAAGAAGTGCGTTGGTGAGTTGTGTTGTTATTAAAGAGGAGTGGGTCACTGGTGATGATTCAGGTCAGAGAAGTAACACAAAGTTAGAGGCAGAAAACCACGGAATGAATCCTTTTAGGTCTCAGTTCCAAACTTCAGCCACCAGGGAGTTTGCTCTTTTTTTAAACCCCCTTCTATTTCTCTCGTGTGTGTAAATTGTGTGTTGGTACAGAGTCAAGACAACTTGGCCGGTTGTGTCGTCTTTGTGTGGTATTTTCAGAACGGTATTTTGGGCTTTAGAGTTAACTCCTAAATTTAGGATAAGAACAAAGAAAATAAGAGACGGCAGAAACCATTTCAACCTCTGAACAGAAAACTGGGAGGGAAAGTTTCTCCATCACCAAAAACCCACAATGCACCACACAACGTTTAACTCTTGTTCTCTTACCAATATTATTATTATTTATTAAGTTTATGTAAAAGCACCAGTTAGAGGTCGGATAAGTTCTCTGGAGGCCTTTAGGGGACGTTTATTGTTGGAAATCTCTAAATGGCGTAAGTGAGGCAGCTTACGTCAACACACCTTTTACTCTGGTACATTATATCCTCGGGGTAAAGACCGGTTCTCACAGACAATGAGACAAGGTCAACTCTCGCTGATGCATAAAACACAGGCGTTGTCAGGAGCATGTCTTTTGTCCTCGAGAACAATAAAGACTTAAATTTCAGAAACAGAAGAAGCTCAATCTGACGTCAGTGAAAACCCCCGAGAAACTCTAAATGTCCAAGGAGATGTATACGTCTCATTTTTCTTTCCTCTGGTGGGTTATTTGAGTTTTTTGTGTCACATAACATCACAATGCCAAGCAACTAGTCTAAAATAAGTTGGAGTGAGGTCTTAAAGAGACAGGAGCCAAAACCAAGTGTTTGAGACAGAGGCTGAAAAGAGGAGCTGCAGCAATGGGACAATATGAGGAAAAATGATGTTTCCTGATCCTCAAAGCAGATAAACCTTTTCAAATTAAAGTTATCCACCTGAATATGAGCAGAATACGTCTCCCTAAGAGCTTCCAGGCATTTGCCGTCTGTGTCGGCATTAATCTCGCAGAGGTATCCCCGGTAATGTTTGTAATAAAATACCTGGAGGGCATTAAATCTAACAGATGCTTCTTCACGGGGAGACTCCAGGGTTTTCGGAGCTAAACCCTGAGTAATGTTGACCGACGCTTCAATCAGCTACAGTGAGAATGAAGCTCTCACGGATTTAATTACTGAGATGTAGGAGCTCAGCAAAGTCAATATAAAAAGAGGACGGCAGCAAACAGAACAAGCTGCTCATCATCACACAGGTCGTAAACAGATCCCTGTTGTTTCCCAAATATCCAGACAAATTATAATGGAACTGAAAAAACCAAACAGTTAATGCCATAAAATCATAATTGAAAATGTTGTTTGTATTTGTTATTAACTCCCAGTGGAGGAGGAGGAAGTGTTGATACAGCTTCTAGTTATAATAGAGTCTGAGTGAGAATTAAAATGATTGTTGTTGACACTTACAGATTAACATTTAAAATAAGTGCCTCAATCTAATGGTTTGTTGTTATGCTCTCATAATCCTCTTACTCGTTTGTGCTGGGACTTTGAGTGTATTTTAAACTGAATTATTAACTTAACAACCTCAACTTACATTTATGGGATTGTCTCTAAAGCTTTGGAAGGAATTTCATGGTCGGAAATATTATGTTACTTTTGATTTATTGTTGGGATACATTTGTAGTCAAAACATTTAGGTTAACAACATGCACATCGAGTTAAAGGTTATTTTGTTGATGACTTCTGGATGAAAAATATATCACAGAATGTTTAAAAAGGACAAAATTAAAGCTCAGATTAAATAATTTGATTTGCTGTAGTGGCTCCTCCTCAGACGTCTGATAAATACAAAACAGTACTTAAGATGTGAAATGTGAAGTTCAAAATAGAAGACATTTAATAAAATAATAATAATTTTAACTTCCATCATCATAAATACCAATATTCAACTGTTTTCTTCATCTTCTATGACAGTAAACTTTGTATCTTTGACTCCAGGGAAGAGTGATGAATGTTGGTCCCTATTTTTGGACCAAACTATTTCTCACTTAATAGAGCAAATTATGATAAAGTAATTGTTTGATTAAACCCTTTGTTGTTCTGTCAACTGCTTTTTGTCTAGGCCAAGATTAAGCTGTCAAACTCAATGTTTGAGAGAGAGAGAGAGAGAGCGAGAGAGCGAGAGCGAGAGCGAGAGAGAGAGAGAGACAGAGAGCGAGAGAGAGAGAGAGAGAGAGAGAGAGAGAGAGAGAGAGAGAGAGAGCGAGAGAGAGAGAGAGAGAGAGAGAGAGAGGAAAGATGCTCACACATGCAGAAACAAGGCCAAGGTGATGGGTTCAACTTCTCTTGGAGGTGTTGGCAGTGGGATTAAACCTGGACCACGGTGTAGATTGTGTTTGGACTCAGGTGCTGCCCACTGGAGGGTCCTCACAAGGTTTTTAGCATTTTAAGTATGTGGTTGTGTGTGTGAGTGCGTGTGTGTGTGCAGCTAATCAAGTTTCCATCTCTCTATCCAGAAGCACTGGCAGAGTGTGTGTTGTGTTACGTGTTGCAGTCCGTGGAGAGACTCTTGGACAGCCTCCTAACTAAGATGAATCACAGAGCCAGGCCTCCGGGCGACCAGCAGGCCTGTGAGACTGTGGCCCAGATTACAGCAGCGTCCGTGGGGAGGGAGCCACGCGTGCCGAGGACACCACCACTACCACCACCACCACCACCACCACCACCACCACCACCACCGCCTGCCTGCCTCCTCCTCTTCCTCCCTCCCTCCCTCCTGGTTCCTGACACACTGCCCCCTCTATCTTCCTCCTTCTCCTCCCTTCTGCCCTTCATCAACCCTTCTTTCCCCGACATCTTCTTACATGTGATTTATTCTCCTTCTTCCTCTCTCTCAATCCGTGAAACTCTCTCTCTTCCTTCCTCTTCCGTTTGTGTATCTAATTAATCTTTCCGCTGCTTCCTTCATTGGCCACAAAAAGAAAATTGGAAAATTCTATTAATTAGATTGTCCAGAATTTTTAGGTTCAACCAGCTTTGATGGATATTTTTGATTTTGCATTACACACACAAAGGACTTCTTAGGTTGACGTGATGTGACGAGCAGATGCAGAGGAACATTAATGAGCATGTTCTTCTTTCATCTAGTTGGTGTCTCTCCTCATCTCAGTGATGAACCTCAGTCCAATGTTCACTTTAACTTTCAGCTCTTGTTAAACCCTGAATGACTTCGACAGCAAAGTGACTGAACCGCGGCAGAAAAGACGAAACTCTGAGACGTCTGCACAACTTGCCTAACTTTTGTGAATCAATTTGTGTTGTAGGGTTGATTGTGAAATGAGTTGTGCTACTTGACCAAATATAACGAGCTCAGCAGCTGCAGCGAGTCAAGGTGTCACTGTTCTGTCTATGAAAAGAGATTGAAGCCGTTTGGTTCTGGTCTCAGAATCTTTACAACAAAGGTAAAAACTGAAATGAAGGGTTTGGACCACTGGAGCATGGGGGCGCAATTTTATCCACATCTCACATCTTCATCAACACTTTACATCCTCAGTTCCATTTAGAGGGTTTAAGATACGCCCCCTACTTTCCTGGTGAGGCTTGGTGACTCGACCCTTTATTCAGTCGAGATTGTCCTAATTTATTATGTTAACTTCAAAAGCAAGATCGATCACGTCTCATAGTCCATTCAGTTCTAATTCTAGAGCATCAGAAAGAGCCTGAAGGTGAATTAATGAATCCAAAGCAGGCGAATCTGAACGATGAGCACAGAGTAAATGAGGGAAAAGGGAAAGTGGGAGTCTGAGCAGAGTCGGCTGAGTGAGGAGTGTAAGGAGGCTGCTGCCCAGACAGCTGTATGGAAGAGGCTTAACACACACACAGACACACACATACACACACACTGAGGAGGTGACAGCTTTCAGTGGTAAGAAGCCTGCTGTTGTGTGAATGGTTGCTCTAGTCTGCCTCTCCACTACCGACAGAGTCTCTCTCTCTCTTAATCTCTGTGGAATAAGTTGCTCCAAGGAGGAAAAACCAAGGATGAAAAATAAATTAAACAACGAATCGGTAATAATTCAACATAGGAGAGGAGAGGAAAGAGATAGAATAGAGAAAAGAGAGAAAGAAAGAAGAGAGGGACACTGACGAGGGGAGAGGAAAGGGACAGGGGACGAGAGAACGAGGTGAAAGAGATGAGAGGAAACAGGAAAGGAAAAGGAGAGGAAACAGGGAAGGACAGCAGGAGACAAGAGGAAACTTGAAACAGGGAAAGAGAGGGTTGGAAGAATAAGGGTTGTAGAGGAAGAGACAGGAAACAAAAAGAAAAGGAGATGACAGGAAAAGAGGAAAGATGGAAGGATGTCATAAACCTACTCAAGACACATATACACCAATATTAGTTTAGACCTAAAAAATCAAGTGTAAATAGTCTGACAGTGCATTTTGCCGCCGGACGCCTCAGGCTGGAATATTTACCAAAGCAGCCGGTGGCTTTTACATGGAAGTCTCTCGTCTCTACACACATTTGAATAAAACTGGAAGAATCTGCTGCACACGCCACTGAGCTGAGGATTCCTGCAGCGGATTAATGCAACAGCTCCAACAGCAGCTTCTCCCTGGGTCACTGTGTTGTTAAGAGTGTGTGTGTGGCGAGGGGGGGGGGGGGGCTCTTTGCAGATTTATCTTTTATCCCCCGACTCCCTCTTCACCTACCAGAGAGCTGCAGGTGAATGTTAATGACACGGGATGGAATAATGGAGAAAGACGGGGAAATCTAATCTTCTGTGATTTGGGTTCAGATGTGGGAAACGTGTCAGCTGTGATAACACACACACACACACACACACACGCACACGCACTGTTAATAAAATGTTCTATACGTCTACCTCTATAATTTAGCAGATTGGCAGCTGGTTTGGAATTTAGGTTCAAGGTTTTTCCACGATTGATATGAGCAACACAACCTGAAGCTCCAGACTGAACTCAATCTATTCAAAACAGGCCTGGACCCGAGTGAAGCAACATTTGCTTATTATTTAAATATAGTTAAACTAAGTTCTTCAGGTTGTATGTCGTGACAACGATGCTGCTGAAATACTTCTTTGATGAAAAATATCAAAAGTTGAGTCAAAGTTTCCCGGGAGGCAGAGAAACGTCGGCTCATCAAGATAACGTCAATCAACCGGAGTCGACAGGGAGGAGAGAAGTTTCCTCTGAGTTCACGGCAGGAAGTCTCTCCTCAGTTTGACACTCGACAACAGAGGAAGAAAAACCTTCTCACACAGAAAAATGATTTGTCCTCCATGCAAATATCAGCCTTAATATAATAATAATAATAATCAGTACACACACATGTGCAGAAACACGCAGTGAGCATCAACTCCTGGTGACATCAGCTCTCTGAGCCGGTGCTGACTCGGCACTCCTTCCACGGAGCTGCTATGGAAATGCAGACGAGTGATGAGAAGGAATTTACATCGAGAATTGCCGTCACAGTCGGAAAGTTACATCGGAGAAAGTTCCTGTTTGGAGTGTGGAGGGAAAAAACTGCAAGGTCAGCGAGTCGAGCTCAGAGCTGTGCTGGAGTCAATCCCCTCAGAATAATCCTCAATTCATATCAGAGCAGGATTGAAATGGATGTTTGGGAGGTCACGATTTCTGATATCGATATAACAGATGTGATTCATAAGATCTTATTATCAAATTATTGTGACTAAGAAATGTAAGTTACAATTTCACCATGAAACTGTAAAAAAAAAAGTTTAAAGACATTATTTTTCCTGAGTGAAGGTTGTGGTGTTAAACTCTAATTTCTGAGAATAACAAACAGCTTCTTTTTACACTGCTCATTAAATCTCATTTAACTCACTTAATTATCATTAAAACAATAAGTGACAACACAAGCGTACACGTCACTTTGACAACTCAACAAACACACACACACACAAACACTCAGCCTACTGGAAACCACGAGGAGGAGGCTCCTTTACTGGAAGCTGACAGATTTTCCATTAACAGCCTGGTCCGTTCATTCAGCCACTCGGGGATTCATCAGGACGAGTGCAGAGCGCCGAGTGCTACGGAAAGCTGCACCGGACAAATATAGTCGACCGTGAATGAACTGATGCAAACAACTATGAATATTTCAGGAGAACCTTCTTCCCTGAGACAAGAGACTAAAAGTAGAAATGGGGGGGGGAGTCGTGTAAATGTGAAAGATTCACCAGCAAATGTCAGTCAGTGCTGAGGCCTTCAAGTTAAAGGTCTGTGCTCCGAAAATGAGTTTCAAGCCTGAAAGCAGAGCCGCTCCACAGTGATGATGAAGAAGAGGAAGATGTCACTGGGTGAGTTTTGCCTCTTTTTTTTTTTAGAGTGAGGAATGAAAATATCTTCAAATAAAATGTGTCAGGAGATAAAAACCTGTGAGGATCCAGAGGAGGATTCTCACAAGTGACAGATTGAGAGTCTACAAAGAACCGTTCTTTAATCTGACTGCTGGTAAATTTAGACAAAAAGTCAACAAACTCCACACGGCTTCCTTCAGGCACAGTTCACATCACAACCGCTCGGAGGAATTTACTTTAAACTGACAAAACGCTGCCGTCACTGAGAGTTTAAAAAATGATATTAATACAGATAGAAAAATGTTTTACTTCTTCAGCTACTAACAGAAGGTAAATTGAACAAGAACCAAAACACAAAGCAGCATTTATACAAAGACAAGTGTCTTAAAGAGGATTAAAAACTGAAATTAACCAATGGGTACAAGCATAAGTAGGTTTAAACTTTTAAAAGATAATTGTTTTGTATAAATTCCTAAAGATTTGTAGAGATTAAAGTGATTAATGAATTATTACGTCCCCCTTTACAAGATAAAGGTCTTATGAGGACATTTGAGTTTTGCTGAGCACGTACTGTTGATGATTCGGTGAGACTGAGCCAAAACCATTAATACTGTGGAGCACAAAATCAAAACAGTGAGCTGAGAGACACTGAAACGTTCTGCAGAGCTGAGATCTGTTCCCTTTATGTTGAGTAATGTTCAACATCAGGTCAGGTTGGGTCACGCAGAGCCACAGAAGTGAAGTCTGGTTAGAAAACGTATTGTTGGGAAAAACATGAAAGAGTCTTTAGGACGAGGAGTCAGACAAGTGAGTCGAGAACAAAACACCTTTAAGGACGTGTGTAGTGCAAGTGTTAAACAAAGCTACCTGTCAAACTGCTGTCTGCCTGGAAAAAAAACACCTCAGATCTGCTCAGCCAGACGGCACAGACACACAAACACACACACAGACACACTAACTTCTCCTTCTGTTTCAAAGCCAGGTTCGACAGGATGGAGAAGATGGGCCTCTGCATCGGCCCTTAAAAGCAGCAGTCTGAGATCAAACAGACATCAGAGGGGACCTGAGCAGATACACAGAGGTACAGACCTACAGACAGGCTCACAGACGCCTGCTAACAGAGCCGGGGAGAGGGCTGATGTAATTGGACTGTAAGTCCGCCGAGCAGCGAGTCGCCTGGTGGAGGGTTCACAGGCCCGCAGCCGGTACTGGCCATTAATAATGAGCACTGGGCCGCGGGGCATGCCGCACTTTCATCCAATGAAGTGTTGGAATCTTTGTGTCTTCCGGCGCAGCAACACAATATGAACAGAGTCGGGTTCAGAGTCGGGTTCGGACCTGACCCGAGGAGTTCTGGGTCCAGAACCTGGTCTGAGGTCAGAGAGACTCACAGTTCAATTCAGAGGAGCTGGTCTTTGTATTTTCATTGCTGCGTAAAGTGGTACTTTGTTCATGCTCTTTAAAAACAAAGTGGTATTAAGATTATTAGATTTTAAAACTGTATCGGCTCCATGTTTGTTATTCTAAAGGAATTCCTTTAAAAAAAACAAAAACCAAAACAAACAATGTTAAACCTCTGGATACTTTCAAAACATCCCCACCCTGTTTAATTCTGTCAGCAACAAACTAATTACTTCATATATAAGTGAAATCTTTAAAAACAACAACACAGAAGACGTAGAAAATAAACTAAATATGTTTGTTTGTCTATTTTCAACTTGTTTTCTGATATGATTTCATCAATGAGAGAAGAATATCATCGTTCTGTGCCTTCAAAAAGAATCACTATTAGAAATATACTTTTTTTTATCATCTCCCAATGATACAGTTAAGGTTTAGTTGGGTTCAAGCCCAAAATCTACTCGTTATATAAAAAGATCATGGTTTGGATTGAACAATCCTGGTTATGGCTGACAGAAACCAAAACTCATAAAAAGTGGTTTCTCTGTTTTAGAGCCTGGGGTTTTATAAACACAACTTAACAAACTTTTCCTTTGTGCTGTTCACGACTCTGTAGCAAAGTCAAATTTCCTTTTGCTCTTCAAGAACAAGAGATATGATTAATACGGCTGCTCGAGGGGAACCTGAATATACACACGTGTGATTTTATCAAAACTCTCTGGAACTTCAAGTATTGCTTTCTTGTTTTGTTTTTATATTTTCAGGATATATTTGAACAAATCCCTTCCTTACAAACTAAAACTGCACATTTTGTGTTCTCGTGAGTATTTTCAACAGCAGGACAATGCAATTAAAAACAGGTAAAACTGATTAATTGTTGATTTAATGGCGAAAAAACACAAACACGATGTCACAGAATCCATCTTTTTAACTCTGCTCAGCCAACAGTTCTCAGCTGCACACAGCGTCTCCTCAGCCTAATGGGTCGCGGCCCTGCAGCCTAATGGGTCGCGGCCCTGCAGCCTAATGGGTCGCGGCCCTGCAGCCCTGCAGCCTAATGGGTCGCGGCCCTGCAGCCCTGCAGCCTCGCCCCGGGTCCCTCTTGGTCTTTTCATCCTGCTGAGCAGAGTGAAGCCCGGCTGCATCCTAATGCCACATTTACATCACGCTTGCTGGAGCTGTAATTTAAAAAAACACACACCAGGGTCCACTATGCTGTGCTGGGATAGCTGGTGTTTCACATTCTGTACGGGGGGGGGAACTCGTTGGGTCAATAGGTTTTTAATCAGAGCTGATTTGAAACGAGAGCAGAAGCCTCGAGGCCAGACGGATAAATATTGGGCTGTAACGAGCTGCGTGGTCCAGACTCTGGCACTGGAAGTTTGTTAATTACGTTTGGTTACACAGGTAGAAGGAGGTTCAGCCGGCTGGAGCCACTTTCAAAACTTTCTATAATAATAATGTGTTTTTTGTTTTGTCCCTGTTCTGTTTCCACTGGAGCTCTGAACCAACGCCTCCCGATCAATCTCCCACGAGGAGCACATGGGAATCAAGAGGCCGGGATCAGGAAGAAAGAGGCGTCCAGGGGATGACACGTGTTAATGCAGATAAAATAAATAGATCCCATGTTTCCTGTGGTTGATTTGGTTCAGTGTTGGTCTCTGGTTCCAGTGTTGGAGGATTGATGGTTCACAAAGACTCTTGACCACTAGTTTCTTTATCCCCAAGCATTTCCACGATTATTGATCTGTCTTTGTTCTGGTTTGTTTTCAAAGTGGCCTTGGATACCTCGAAAGGTGGTGCATAATCATGATTATTATAATTTTCATAATTTCAGGGTTTTCCTTCCACCTCCAACACAGCAACGACCCATTCTACGAAATAAGGCGCAAGGACGAGACTCCAGATTCATTCTATGCATCATGACACTGGTGTTCTGCATTGGAACAGATTTTCAGGATAAAAATCAACAAATTAACTCTGAATTATGTATTCAGTGCCAACAAAGGAGCGACTAAGGGACACAAATAGACAAAAACAACAGGAATAAAAGAGACATGAGAATGACTGACAGGCAGAGGCGCTGGAGATACGAGCAGCGAGGGGAAAGACGAACAATAGGAAAGTCAGAGTCGACGGATAATCTGTGATTATCAGTTTGATAATACTCAAAATGTGAGAGCACAGGGAGAGAGGCTCTCGTTCTGCTTCCACCGTCACTCAAAGGACGCACGTCTGGATGCGTGCGCGGGTGCGACAGAGTATATTAACAAGGCAAATTGCTTATTTGCCTTATCTCCCTCGCAGGGCACCAGATAAGAGCCAATGAGTGCGGCTATCGGAAGCAGATTAGCTCCCTTCAGGGGCCAGCTGACAGGAAGAGGAAACAAAGCAACACATGCAAACTCCAAAGGACAATTCTGGGTTTGTAACAATGAACGGCTGCACAACTGTCAGCGTTTAGGTTCCTGATGATTCAGCTCAGCCTCTGCACCAACACTGAGAAGGGTTAATCATAATACATATGCTTCAAGGGTAAAAAAAAATGAATCTGAAGGCTTCTTTTATTAAAATGGAACCTGTCAGGGCAGCGTTCCCTCTGATATGAAGGATATGATGAACTGTGGTGACTATATCTTCTGTGGGAAGATCTTAACCTTAAGGTTTTTAAGCAAATAGTTCTATTGTCCCTGAGATACTCTCAATGAGGATATTTCCAAATGACACGATTTACATTAGCATACATTTTAGGGAGAACGTATCAATGAACAGATTAATGCTTCGCTCCAAACGACCACAGCGCTGATTCCCGGGCTGTTGACTCAGTTATGATCTCTAAACCTTTTCTCTTTTGGAAATTAAAAAGTATATAAAAGGGAAATTTGGGTATTTAACAACATGGGGCTGGTCCTAATGGTTGTGTCTCTTCTAAGTTGTTGTAAATAAATCGGATTCTGGAAATGCAGCTCTGGAATAACAATGAATCCGTAGTCTTTACAGACTGGTTTCAGAACAAGCAACTTTTCCCCCTCCTTGAAATTCACACGTTTGATGCTTCACTGACTTGGAAGGTTGAGAGTCTTCTCATCTTTCATTCCCACTCCTCAGCCCCGAGCGCCAGTTCTTCAAGATAAAAAAAGATCCTTAAAGAGTTAAAAAAAAAAAGACTCAGAAGTCATTAAAAACCAGAGTTTATCTCCAATATTCAGCAGGAAACTTTTAAAACATATGAAGAAGTTTGGTGGGTTTGTTACAGCGGCAGCTCCTCTGGCTCAGGAAGCAGAGGATCATGGGTAATGTCCACCACCGTTCAGCTAAGGTTTCTCAGGGTTGTTTTAGGATATGCAGAAAAATATGAATAATCAGGTCCTCTGTAAATAATACAAATTTGAACATTGACTTCGAGCCAAACTGTTTTTTTTTTCCTATTTGCACTGAACATTGCATCAGCTCAATTTAAATACCACATTAACATCTCATCCCGCACTGTAAGCAGGAATGCTAATGCTATGCTTATGCAATGTGTGTAATTTTCTCAACCAGACCTGCTGCCTTCATTTTTATCTGCAGAATTAATGTTTTATTTGATTATTAACACTCCACTCTGCCTCGTAAGACTTTTTTATTTTCTCATATAAATACAAGTGAATATAAGGAGATGAGGTTAGGCCTGTCGCGATATGCAATAAATCAATTAATTGCGCGATAAATTAAAATGAGCGATAATTTTTTGCCGGCTGCAATAAATCGCCGGGTGGTGTTTTTTTGCCCCAACTGAATTCTTCAAGGCAGCGCGCAGGGTTAGGCATTCAGTTGGTGATGGTTATTATTTCCTGCAGCGCAGCCTTAAAGGCCGAGCTGAGGGCACAATAAGTTAACCCCCTCGTCACGTCTCAGTCACTTGTAGCATTGGTCTCTATGTGGGAGGCGGAGCCCTGGCGTTGCGCAGTGCAGAGTGCAGCATGAAAGTCCCGAGAGGAGAAGAGAAAAAACATTTGGAAGAATAAAAAGATGGAGTTGGTTTCTAAGCCGAACGCGACAGCTGCCGTGTGGGAGCACTTCGGCTTCAAACCCAACGGCCGGGGCGAACCAAATAACTTATGCGAGCCGACATGTCGCATTTGTTTGAAAACAGTATTGACAAAACGCGGTAATACAACAAACCTGCATCTTCACCTGAAACACAATCACCCGATGCAGTTTTCCCAGCTTGGGAAAAAACAAACAGTTGGGAAGTCTCCGTCTTCCCAACTGTCCACAATCACTGGGGCGTTTAGTCGGCAAACAAAGTACAAACAGGACAGCGCAAAATGGTGCGCGCTCACTGACTGTGTAGTTCGCTTCATTGCTAGAGAGATGATGCCCTTTAGTATCGTGGAAAAGCCTGCATTTCGACGAATGCTGCAAACATTTGACAGCCAGTACGATGCAGCTTGTGATCCCTTGATGTGGTGGCATGACAATCAAAGAAAATATCCTTTGATGGCCAAGTTGGCCCAAAAGTACATGTGCATTTGTGCAACAAGCACCAGCTCAGAGAGAATGTTTAGCACAGCTGGCCACATTGTTACTCCTGAGAGATCCTGCCTTAAGCCACACAAAGTCAACATGTTGGTATTTCTTGCTCGGAATCTGCAAGACTAAAGAAGCTACAGATTTGCATATGACCTGTTGAGGCATCCGCTTTCAGTCATGTTTTTTGTTGTTAGTTTGCACTTTTTTTGCACAAAGGTCCTAATTGGCAGTTTTGCCTGTATGTCTGAGCCTAATGTTTATTATTTGTTGAAGTGCAATCTGGTTTACATCCTTTTTATTTAGTGTTTAAATTGTATTTATTGTTTTTGGTTGTGTTTGGTTTTTATTCAAGAGCATTTTTGGTTAAAATAATTTTATTTATTGTTTTTGGATGTTTTGTTAATTAATTCTGGATATTTTAAATGTCTTCCAGATGTCCAGTTCCAGTGTTCTTTAAAAATAAAAGTTTATTGATCTTCGAAAGGGTGTACTTGCATTATTATGCCATTATCATTATATAAGTTGAAAATGGTGTCAAAACGGCAATATTATCGCTTATCGCAATAATTTCTGGGGCAATTAATCGCACAGAAAAATGTGTTATCGTGACAGGCCTAGATGAGGTAAAAGAACAACATGGGAGCTTTTGGAGGTACTTTTACTTCCAAAACTCGTTAATCCTTTATGTGTATAAAGTACAAAAAACATCTGACTCAGCAATTTTTTCACACTGATGATATTTCACCTATTAAAACATTATTATTTCATCCCTGTCTCTTCCTGTCCCTTGTCTCTACAGAAGCTGTGCTGGTTTGACCAAAGCCAAAGATCACAGTCACACTCTGAGTAAAAAACAAACACACATCGCTGCTGTTGTTTTAACACAACAACAGGAAACTCACGCTGACCCGACCCTGTCAAATCAAAGAGAAACACAACACAGCTTCTGCAATGAGGAGGCTGCAGACCGGTGGTATCAGGCTGCACCCACAATGCAGCAGTGGCTCTTCTATTAGGTTATAAGGGGAGATGTCATTTTTGTCATTTTATCACTTTCAGAACTCAAATTTCAACATGAACATGAGGACCTGAGACCCAGATTAAGTCTGACCAAAGGAGGAGGTCTGGATCAGATCAGATCCCTGAGTGGAGACAGAGTGAAACAACAGAAGAAGCTGCAGACGATCCACAAAGACGTTCAAGTTGCCGGCAGCGAAACCATAATGATCCCAGTAGGGAAAACGAGTAGAAAGGGAACCAGTTCATTCACGTTCTCCATTCAGACAGACAGACTTCAAACCAATTAAAGTCAAGTACAAGTAGATGCATGGAAACTCACTAGATCAAGTGTACACAACAGGACAAAGACACAAAGCTGGAATCAGACAACGTCCTGACATCCCCTTTAACCTGATGGACAAGAGTTAATAATGATGCTACTGTTAATGAACAATCTTTTACTTCCCCACATTTCATTCTTCCTCTAATGAAGATTGATCTTCTATCAACTTCATTCCCATTAAGGAAACATATTCAGAACCATAATGTGCTGTGATGGCAGGTGTCAGTGTTTGTTCTTCATTTCAGCCGAGGAGGACGAGAAGTGGAGTTCTGTGCAAATCCTCTCATTTTCTGAGCTAACTATAGCAACACTTCTTCCTTTAGTGGAGGTTCAAATGGTACACAGCATAAATGGCTTACAGAGACCAGTGTGTGTGTGTGTGTGTGTGTGTGTGTCTGTGTGTGCAGGACCAAAGGGAAGTGAGGGGAAAATAAAGCAAAGTGTCCTGTAGCAATTACACAGTCTGTCAAAGCACGGTGGGAGGAAAGGTTTGTGAGTGTGTTTGTGCATGTGTGTGTGTGTCTGTGCATGTGTGGATAGTTGTTAGGTCAGTATACATTCGTGCTGGCAGGCTAAAGGAAAGACACGCACACACACACAGACAGACACACACACACATACTGATAGAGGCTTTGGTAAGCCACTGAGAAGTGAGAAGACTCAGCCCATGTGTGACCCTGTTGACCAAACCAATTTCCTCCATGTCAGGCAGTGCATTGCTGTGTGGGTGTATGTGTGTGTGTGTTTGTGTGTGTGTGTGTGTTTGTATAATGTAGTGCAGGAACACGGCCGGTCCGAGGGGACTACACCACAGGGTCCTGGACAGACACACACAGTTAAAGATGTGTGTTTGCATGTATGACACCACACAGATTATCACACGCCCCAGTTTACTGTCCACTCGTATCAGTCAGTTAAGATGAACAGCAGCTGAGGCCCATTGACACTGACATGGACAATGAGATTAGGTGCAATTTAGCACTTGTAGCTCTTAAATCTACATAAAAAACTGATAGATACACGTGGTAATGAATACATCTTCTATATGTGAAGAGAAAAGATTATATAATTATGACCTGATAGCACAAGGTGTAGATCCAGTTTATCTGCAGTACAGAAAAGTCTGGAGCTACCCGGGCTGGATTAATGAAATGAGGTTGTTATGCTGATTATATCTGGAAATGATTAAAACTCAGATTTATAGATTAAAGACACACAGGAGTGTAAAAACGAGCAATAATGAAAGCTCCTGTATTTGTCCTTTCTATAACTATCCGTGAGTGTTTTTAAAGATGGACCTTGCTGTACATCATTACAGTCACATCAGTTTATCACTTATTAATTATTGACATATCTTGCTTTGCATTGGTATATTACAGCCCGATCTATAGGATGTAAAAAACAGTAGAGTCAGTGACGTATTTAAACAAACACAGCAAAAGGTTCTTGCTCCATTAAACTGCTGATCCTGTTCACAGCCTTCGGTGACCAGTGAGAGAATATATGTTTTATCTCTGCATGGCATTTGCAATATCAAATACATATACTCTGTGTGTGTTAGTGTGTACGTGTGTGTGTGTGTGTGTTTGTATCTTCCCCTCCATCTACTGACTCACTGAACCAAGTTCTTTATCTAAAGTGGTTTTGGTCATTCAGCCTCAGAAGGAAAATAACAACCTCGTGTTAGAGAGTTGAATCTTTATCTTCAGCACGTCTGTGTCTGTAGGTGAACAAACAGCATCTCTGCTGCAGCACTGGTCATGACCTCTGCCTCCTCCATGTTAGCAGAAGGACCACAGAGCACAGACTGTGGTTCATTAAATGAGTATAGAACAAATTATGGTTTTAACTGCTGTTCACTGTTTATGTGGTTGGCAGTGCATTGATTAGAATAACACAAGTTCGAGAGTTAACTTGCTTTCAATACAACAAATAAATGAGTTATTAGAGCTGAAATAAATCGTTTTCCCAAAATATTATAAGTGAATTAAAGCAAATGTCTGATAACAGAGACTGGAATCATCTTGATATGTGTGAAGTTGGATTTTTGACTCTTTAAATTAAGTATTCTCCTTCATGTCGGGGAAGTAGCATCACAAACTATTCAGCTGAGGAGAGAAACATCGAGTTTATGAAACTGAGAGGACGTTTCCTGACTCGACAGGTGAAATGGACTCAGTGGACGATCACGTCGTGTCTCTCTGACCCTTCTCTCTCTCTCTCTCTCTCTCTCCGCTACTCTCTGCCCTCAATCCTCCTCCCTCCATCTGCAGCTCAGCTTCCTCCCCTCACTACAGATTAGACCGGTCTAAAAAGAGATTAAGATGGATATCCAGCAAATTCATTCTCTTCGGTTACCAAATAACCTTTACTTCTCCGTGTGTGTGTGGATGCGTGGGCGGATGTGTGTGTGTGTCTGTGTATATGTGTGTATATGTAAGGCGCTTTGCTCGGGCACAGCAGGAGGATCGCGGAGATGGCCCGAAGGGGAAGAGGGACGGGGGCTGTTGTTTTTTCTCTTCCCATCCCTCCAGTAAAGCCAATTTTCTCACTGAGTGAATGGGATTTCCTGCGGATTGGAAGCAGAAGCTGTCTGTCGGCTCCACCCAGCACACTGCATTACCCTGCGTGTGTGTGTCTGTGTGTGTGTTTGTGTGTGAATGGCTGAGCTGTCGGTGGTCAGGAGTGCAGGTTGCGACCGAGAGGTCTCAGATGGGATTACACTGTTGGTGGCTTAGCGTCACGAGCTCGCCCCCCCCACCCGACTGTGAGAGTGCACGTCTGCATCAGAGCCAGGTATTGATAGAAAGTCCCCGGTTTAATTCACGGGGATAAAAGACAAGTGGACAAATTGTTTTAGGGGACAAGTGGAAAGTGAATCATGCATTGTGTTGTTTGACGGCAGTGGAAATCAAATGTGTTTATAAGTGACAAGGGGCGGTGGCATATGGTTTTGTACAGAATAAAGTGGCCTCAAGGGAGCAGTTCAAATATTAGCTACGTCCAACTTATTCTTACAAACTCCATTTGCTTCTCACCAGGACCACGGATGCACCAGTAGAAGCTGCATTTGTTTAGACTGTGAATAGGTTCCAAGGAAACACAAAAGAACATGCAAGAAGAAGAACAAGAACATGAGGAAGAGGAAGAACATGCAAGAAGAAGAACAAGAACATTAGGAAGAACATGCAAGAAGTAGAACAAGAACATGAGGAAGAGGAAGAACATGCAAGAAGAAGAAGAACATTAGGAAGAGGAAGAACATGCAAGAAGAAGAACAAGAACATGCAAGAAGAAGAACAAGAACATGAGGAAGAACATGCAAGAAGAAGAAGAACATTAGGAAGAGGAAGAACATGCAAGAAGAAGAACAAGAACATGCAAGAAGAAGAACAAGAACATGAGGAAGAACATGCAAGAAGAAGAACAAGAACATGCAAGAAGAAGAACAAGAACATGAGGAAGAACATGCAAGAAGAACAAAACATGAGGAAGAACATGCAAGAACAAGAACATGCAAGAAGAAGAACAAGAACATGAAGAAGAACATGCAAGAGGTAGAACAAGAACATGAGGAAGAACAAGAACAGGAGGAAGAACATTCAAGAAGAACAAGAACATGAAGAAGAACATGCAAGAGGTAGAACAAGAACATGAGGAAGAACATGCAAGAAGAACAAGAACATGCAAGAAGAACTGAACTCTCTGACAAACTGAATCCAAACTGCTCATTGTGAATCTCAGAATCTTTGCTGAGCGTTTCCATAAGAACACAGACAGACCCATATAGAGACTAACAGTTTAGCAGCAGGGACACATCTACATTAAAAGGCTCCACACCTTCACCGACATGTCTACTTTACATTTATATGACAATTACACAAAATTACACCATTTGTCAGATGCTTTTAAAGTCGCATGCATTTTAAAACGTGACAGGTCCCCCCTGATGGAAATCAAACCCTGTCCCCTGTCTGTAACTGCCTTGTTCTAGACACGACAAAAATAAAACGCTGAAGAAGAACTTAGAGGAGCCGACAAAATATCAAAACACCCGTCCGAGCTTTCTGCAGCGTGAAACAGGAAGCAGTAGCTGGAGAGCCGCGGCTGCACCACGCTCACTGGGTGTCTGATTGGACGTCTCAGTCTCAGGAGACGCTCTGTCAAAAGAGGGTTGCTCTCGGCTGCCTCTTTGTTCATGCCAGTGTGTTTGTGTCATATATGTGAAGCCGCCTGTAGGACTCTGCTCTACATTCAGGTCCGGGCGGGGGGGTTGAGGCGTCTTGTCTCTTTCTCTGTCCCCCCCCCCACCCGTCCTGATTATCCCCTCCAGCTTCCTGTCTCTGCTCAGAGTAAACCAATTGTCTCATGCCAACCATGCACCTACTGTCACGCACTGTACTGTCCTCTTTCCTCTTTGTGCGGTGTTTTCCATTATCTGAGCCGGACCTCATTCCTTCTCGTGTCTCATACATTATTCCCACACCCGTCTTGTTTTTCTCTTTTTTCAGCAGAGACATTTTTTCTGTGTCGTAACTGTGTCTCTGTTCGTCCAGACATGGTTTGTGAGGCGGAATCCTCACAGCGTGTTTGGTGCGTGTACATTAGAGATGCTTCCTTTTCCGATACAGATACTTGGACTGTGCCGACAGTGGTACAAATATACAAATAAATACATGTAGGATTACACAACCACTGCTTTTTCAGTAGCTAGTAAGTTCCAGTGTGAATTATTGCCAAATTACCGATATTTTAGCTGCATTTGGCTAACGCTACTCTACCAGAAATCACTACTCTATAAACAGTTTGTCAGAGTCAGTAGGTTTTAGCTCAAGTGCTGAAGGAGAAGTGATTTCATGGAGAGGAACATTACAGTTTTATTTTGGTGTAACTAATGTACTTTAAAGATGTGGCACTGGATCAGTACTTATAAACTTGCATATTGGCATCAGAACATTTTTATCGTGCATCTCTTCTATCTAATTCCACTATGTTGTTTGTTCAAATAAGAATCTATTTATCTATACTTCTACTGAGCATATATATTATATTTGTTTAGTCACTCCCTGTAGAGTTGGATATAAAACTGTATTTGACTGGTTTTAGTATCAGTGTTGAGCTCTCACACCACATCTGATTTACCTTCACATTAAGGTTTTCCCACACCTGTGGTTCTTAGCTATGGGCCAGTGTAAATCCCAGTCACCACACGGCCAGTTCAACCTCTTGTTTATTCATTACTCACTTTAACCCGGGGCTAACACTTTCCACTGGGTTATGAATCACACTTTATCTTCTCATTACACACACACACACACACACACACAACTCGTTTATACAGGAAGTAATCAAATATGTGGGTTCAATCCTTGACCAGTAATCCTGTCGGTGGGGACGTCTCTGCCACGAGGCAGGCGAGAGGTTTACTGAATCCATTTAGTTGTCATTAACTCAGCTTAATGGGAGTTAGCCCCGTGCAAATAGACTCAATCGTCCTCTTCATGTGTGCATCATGTTCCTCCTGCTGTTGTTTCACTGGACATCGAGAATAACCAACAGGACAGAGCGTCTCTCTCTCTCTCTCGCTGCTCTTTACTTAGTGAAAGTTTTCCCAGAGCTGCCACCAGCCCATGTGATAACGTGAAGGAAGGAGCTGGCAGCTGTTGGAGTTACCAACCTGTCAGACATATGGTGGAGCGACACATCACACAGACATTGTTTACATCCAGGCTGCTGTTCCCTGTTCCCCGACTTCAGTGACAGGCTGTCTTCTTGTTTCTCGATGTGTCAGTCACTGTCTGCCACTGAGACTCCCTGCTGTGATCTCTGTAAGCTCTGCTATCATCATCCTCATCACAGACGACACAGGGCTCCAAACACAGGCGGCAAAACAGGACAAGACTTTTCTCTGTGGGGAATGTTCGTCTTGAATAAAAAACCTTAGGATGAGAACTATGGGAAACTGAAGAATATGTGATTATGGCAACACGACGTGCCAATAGACGGAGTTATTAAAACAAAGGAGCAGTGAGAAGAACACAAACCTCCAGGAGTTCTCCTACTTTCAATCAATCAAGAGTTGAACAAACAAAACCAACGAACAAGGGGCAGAAAACACAACCTCCTCCTCCTTGGACGTAATTAGTAATACTGATGTCTAGAAACTGTTGAGTTTAACAACCATGTGTTAGACGTCTAATTGGTCTATTTTATGGTGAACTTTAATCACTTAAGGGCAAATTAAAGCAGCACTAGCGTCCTTTAATGACCAAGAGGTCCCAGGTGAGACCGAATCTAAATGAGTTTTGAAAGCTTCTAGTGGACCTGATGTAGTCAAGTCTCTTTGAAATAAATTCAGTAATTGTTTGATTTGATCATCAAGGGTATTAAATGCCTTTCTGATTGTAGATCAGGGAGCTGCTGAGATTTGTGAATCCACTCGGGGGGGAAAACAAACTCGACGGAGGCCAATTAATTAGTGGAGAGGACTGGCAGAGGGCGGGCGGGTGGGAGAAGCCTCTTCTGATCAATCACTGACAATTAAACCTTTCAGGGAATTGATCAAGGCCCGGCCACGAGAACCTCTAAGTTCAGATAATTGCTGTTGTCCACGACACAGAAATCCAGGGAACAACCACACGGTGCCACTGGGAATCAAACAGTGTTTCTGCAGACAACTGAGTGACACTATCAGTGGGATCAGAACATGTTCAGGCTGAACTGGGAACCTAGTTGGTGGTTCTTGGTGCTTTAAGCATAAAAATATCACTGATGCATGGTTTAAACGCTGTATTTACCTATATATATCATTTGATTATGAAGAAAGCTCTGAGTTAATCAAATATTTGTACTGGCCGGTGTGATGTGAGGCAACAGGATGTGTCACTCCACAGCCCACAGGAAACTGACTGGGGAGGGAATTTCAAACAGGATATTTTTTAATGGAAACACCATAAAAATGCCCCAAGAATAGTCTCAGGAAGGTATTTTTCTTTTTCCATGGAACACAGGCAGTGGAATTACCCCCCCCACGCCGGTCTTTTATAACAGTTGGTTTGTTAAGGGATATATTCAGAGCCAGAAGGCTAATTACAATAATCAGTCACTCTGATTGGCAGGTGGTAAAAGGGACTTAACACTTTGAAAATCTATCCTTTAATCAAAGAGTTTTTTCGAATGTCAGAGTTGAACTTGATTATATACATTTGGGTGCCGAGCACACGATGTACACGGCTTCACGTGTCATAAGCATGGCCTCACATCCGAGTCAGAAGAAGGTCTGTAAGAAACCTTGGGAATCAAACCCCCGCTCTGGTTCTTCTGATTCCCACGTTAATCTGTGTTTCTGTACAGTACGAGGGAGGCAGCTGGGTCGCTCACCCCCCCCCCCCCATCACCAGATTACTCTGTCAGACACAACTGAAGGAGATTGGGATTATTTTTCATCTGAACCGAGCATCATCATTGTTGTTCAGTATAATCGTTCAGGGGATACAGGTTTTAGAAAACCTGCTTATATGACGCGTGGCCGAAAAGCAGATGTTCACATTATGATTTCGTGATTTAAATTGAATTTCACGCACTACAGTCACTTAGGGTTAGGGTTAGGGTAACTAAACTTGAAAATACATAAAGGTAACAGAGGTAACAAGGACTTGTTTATAGTACTAATGTGTACAGTTACCACATATATGATTTAAAAACCCTTCTCCCTCCCTCTCCTTTCAGTTCTGCCGTCCTCTGGTTGTCCTTCCATCCTCGAAGCACTTAGCTTAGATTAGCAAAGGGACGGGAGACCTTTTATTTTGTCCATCACTCCATACATCGTTCAGTACCCCCCCCCCCCCCCCCCCACCCCTCCTCCCACTCCACAGCCAGACGAGGTTGCAAGCTGTGCATCAGAATGCAGGCAGGGGCGTTAAAAGCCCTGCCAGTAGGGTGCATGCAGCGAGTACCAGCTGTACTTTTACTGATCAAATTTATATCAAAGGCCCGGGTCTCTTTGAGTCGGAGCCAGACAAGGACCGAGGAAGAGGAGGAGGAGGAGGAGGAGGGAGACAAAGAGCGACTCCACTTTTCTCTACCTGCTCCTTCTGTTCGCCTCTTCACATCTTTCATTGCTGTGACTCATCAGCCATCATCACACACAGACACACACAGACACACAAAGACACACACACAAATAATAAGCATAAAAGTCGACTCTATATTTTATCCGACGAAGTTTCAAGTTTCAACCAAAGCCCAATACCGACAACGCAGACGGACGTTGGCTCCGGTCCACTGAGACTTTCTCTGGACCCGGCAGGTATTGATGCTTTTAGCAGTTTTACCCCCCCCCCCCCCCCAGCTTCATCCCTCAGTCTTTCCAGCTCTTTTCCTACAGTAATGTAATGCCAAACCACCAGGAACATTCAGACACGCTGTCCATCAGCAGCCCTCGGTGCTCCGAGGCCGCCCGTCAGCACATCCATCCACCGCCTCCGTCCCAGAGGCGTCCCTGACCCGAGGGGGGGGGCCTCGCAGGTGAGACAGGGAATGACTCATAACGGCTGAGACAGGATGAGGTGTCACGGTTCAGCTACACTGTTCTGACCATTTTCCAACCGCTCTCCTCAAAAAGAGAAGCTGCTGTTACGACTGGGAATCCTAATTAAGACTTTTGAACATTTAAAAAACAACTTTCTGATTCTCAACTTAATTCTAAACCTTATGTCTTTTGATTTTGTTGGAGAGGATGTGACGCACCAAAGAATAGTTGCGATGTTTCTTAAAGTGTTGGTGCTAGCAGTACTAGCATCGGCCACAAGGGGCACAACAACACGATTCCACTCATCTGTGAACCCAATAACGTTTGTGCTCGGCTTTGATCGTTTTCTGATTGTTTTCTTACTTTTATTGCTGAATAGGCAAAATTTTAATTTCGGCTAAATTAGTCGTAACGAACTTCTGTAGTGTTGTTATCGTTTCGGGGGCCACAGTCTGGACACTTAGCGGTTGACAAATAAGACGTAATGTTGCTGTTGATTTTGTGTCTGCTGAAGCGATGGAACACTCATTGATTTTTTAAATGGGTTTTGCTAACTGAGCTCTCGAATCTGACTCGTTCCTGCATTCTCTCTCTCTTTCTCTCTCTCTCTCTCTGCTAATTGAGAAGCACTTAGCCTCAACACTCAAGTTGCTCACTGCTATAGGTGCATATAAGAGGCTGTTTAAACCTGCATCTATATACATATATAATAGAATAGAGTGAATACCCAGGTCACTCTGAGTCAAATCCCGTTTTGTGGCATTAGCTCAGAACAGAAATGAACAGAAAACCTTTTAAGGTTCCAGGGATTTTAAAAGCTTCTCTGCCGACGTGTCAGTTCTTTGCTTGGCGGTTTCATGCATCAAGCGACTGAGACGTGTAATTAAATGAGATAAAGAGGAGAAGATATTAAGGAAAAGTGAGATTAACACAAATCCCTGCATTGGCAGAGTAGAACAAGACCTGAGCGTAATACCTATGTGACATTTTCACAGCCTCTGTTCACAAAGCAGACTCACACAATCTCCTGCACGCAGACGACAACTGGCTCAGTGAAGTGAGAGGCTCTCTGGATTCTCTCTGCACTCGGGAGCAGAGCTTTTACACATCGATTAATGATGCTAGCATCTCCAACCTACACTCAGCCGCCACCGAGGACGAGAACCCACAACAACAACAACAACAACATCGAGGGTTATCATCTGTTATCCGTGCAATCGATGGTTTGTTTAAGCGATCGTGTGGTCGAGCTGGAGGCAAACAAATCGGACCACATAGGAGGGATAGCACAGAACTTACCTTGGCTCTCGCTAATGGGATACATTCATCTGTACCACCGGCAATTAGAGGGATATCATGGGCATATAAAAGGCACTCGTTAACTCACTCAACCTCCTCAGCAGTGCAGCCTCCCTTTCATCAATCAGCCAACAGCACAATCCCTCCTCAGTGTCAGATTCAATACAAAAAAGGTGTTTCTTACCTCCTTCCCTGACAGGTAGTAGGCGGACAGCAGACCTCCCACAAACCGGATGTTCACCTCAAACACAGACACCTCAGCGTTCTGCAGCACAGACACAAGAGAAGGACATGAGACAGGAGGAAATAATTACCACTCATGAATACACATTTCTCTTTCGCCACAAACAGGAACATTAAGAGTTTTTAGACTTTGCGTCGGCCTCGAGGAAAATGGAAGATTAGACCGAGGAAGATATTTTTGGATTCAGATGTCAACAGTTCATTGTGAATACATTTAAGTACTGCTGGATTCAGCGCTGCTTTGAATCACCGAGTAGTAAAAATGATAAATAAATGAGCTACAGAAATGTTGAGTAACAGATCTGAGAATGTTAAATAAAAGATATGTGTGAGAATACCTGTGCTACATGACAGGTTGAAGCTATTTTTAGCCTGAACGCCTGGAGCTTCGGTGTGACGCAGCAATGAACAATCGTGGTATATCACAATAGAGTAACACAAACAGTCGTATGAAGTCATATCAGAGACCGACAAAACCTCAAGGAAAGAGGATATGATGCATTTAAAAGCAAACAAAATGAAACTTCCGCACACAAATCAATAAATATAAAACATAGTTGTTTTCAAAGATTTTAATGAAGAACTAGTTTCATATTATATCTTTAAGCCAAATATGGATATTTTTACCATCCATAGTGGGGTTGATTGGATTGTTTTAAAATACAGAAACTATGAATAATTGTGCAAAACGAGCAAAAACAGGCTTAAATATGACCCCACATGTAGGAGCAGACTTTTTCTAATTCCCAATTGTGACGTCCCCTTTGTAGAGAAACAAAACCTTGAATGGCAGAGACAAATTGTGCAGCATGCAAACACACAATGCCTCTACCGCAGAGAATGGGACAAATGAAAGCAGAAGTTTGCTGAGCCGTTCGTCTCAGCTGCAGAACAATGACGCCTCATTTCTCTCCCCCCCGTCCTCTTCATGTCTGTAAGTCTCTCAAATCAGATGACGTTTGTTTGTGTTTGACTGACAGCTCTCATAAGTCACTGCCGTCGACCAGGGACAACACAATAGACTGTGTCCTGTGCAAAAAACAAATTACATGCCATGTCACGTCTCCCCCAAGTCTGAGTGACAGACGGCCCGGGTTGTTAATTCCTCCCAATTAAAAGTTAAGTATTTGCTGCACAACAGAAAAGCAGCTGGAATGTAAAAAGAAAAAACAACATTATTCCTTCCTACCGCTGCTGAATTGTTTTATAGAGAAACTTTACTTTTAAATATCGTGTTGTTGAATGATTGTTTTCTGCTGTGGTCCTTCAGCGGCTTGTGCGACCACCTTTAACCACCATGTGTGTTTTTAAATGGTCGCACAATGACCCTGTGAGTCAGCAGCAGTGGGACGTTATCTCCTTCCTACACGAGGACCTGAAGACGCTGGCAGGAGACAAGTCCTCTGTCCTGGTGTCGCAACATGAGCGCCATGCAGAGCCGACAGGAAACTGACTAAGCATAGTCTTTTCCTGCCCCGAGGACTAAATAAGGTTGTCTCAAGTCGAGTTGATGAGATAATGTCCCAGGCTTTATTAGATTAGAGTGGATCTTATGATCTATCTGGAGTTGTGTCACTGGACGGGTTGTGTTTCGGGTCCTGGAGTTTAAAATGACAAAGATAACACAACCGTCACTACAACTACAGCTTAGATACATAGAGCTACTAACTTTTTTAAAGCTTGTACTGTGAGTTGTGTCTCCGAGCCAGTGTTTCCCCCCCACACAACCTCTTACTGACACGGTACACCCATTTAAGCACTTTCTATTTTAACAAGTAACACAATTCTTCAACTCTTCACCCGCCATAAATCACAGGGGACAAGTCCAGATGCTTTGGAGGAACGTAAGAAAAACACCAGTTTAGAAATTCCTGTTTTGTGCTTATCTCTGCTAATGTGATCATTATCATTTGTTAGAGCTGTTCGAGAATATGTCGTTAGTCTAAGTCTCCAACTAAACACAGCAAGGAACTGTGTGTGTGTGTGTTTGTGGGGGGGGGGGGGGTCTGTGTGCATCTGTGTGTGTGTGTGCGCTGACAACTCAAAGCCCCTGAGAACCTTTGTACTTTGCTTAGATACGTCTGTCCTGATGTGGACATCGAGTTGTACTTTATCTGGAGTTGTAGAACTTTCCCTCCGTTACCTCATGTCCACAGAGACACACGCCGGTGGACGCTCCAGGCTGATGTTGTCCCCTCTGTGTTCACCAGTCTCAAACTGTCTCCAGTATTTAACAAGCCCGTTTCTCTGTTTTCTGCCTCGGAAGCTCGCACATGTCTCAGTGTGACACGTCTCACAGAACTCAAGGTGACTGCGTCTTCACTGTTAAGTGTCCTACAAGCTCAATGGCAGCGTTTTCCAAGTTTTAAATGTCCTCAGAGGACGCATGTATATTTAAAGACCTACTTTGCCGGATTGTTTCAGAAAGTGGAGTCACTGAAAGTTAAGTTTGTCTCCTCTAATGTGTTCAGGAACTTTTCCAAACACGAGTGGGGACAAATATACATTTGGAAAAACATTTATAGAAACAAACTTTGTTGACATCCTCTAACCTCGTTGACCTTTTCAACTCGTCCTAGGTTGATGTGGAAATAACAGAATGTGCTTATTGTAAAGCTCATGCACAAAAGACTCAAAGGCAGCGTCACGTCTCTGCAGCGTCTCAGAAACACTCCGGCAGCCTCCTGCTGCACGGGGCTGTTTATGAGTGGCAGCTCGACTTCTGGCAAATACTGCAAATAAGCCACAAAGCGGTGGCTCTGAACATTCATGTCTGCCAAACCTCCGGGAGCGACTCACCACCGACACGTCACAGGTTTGGATCGAGCACATCAAGTGAGATTAGCGCTAATCTGAGAGGATAATTAACTGAGGCGTTAGATGATAGAAGGATGTTTGGCTTAACGCGTTTTGTAAACACAGTCGAGTTTAGACTCACGGACGTAAAGACAAAGAAAGTGTTTCTCTGTTCCTCCTCCACCACGAGCTCTGAGCAGGATTATAATGAGGACGGTTCAACAATCAAGGGGAACTTCAAACGAGAGGGGCCAAGTGTGTGTGTCTGTGTGTGTGTGTGTGTGTGTGTGTGTTTCAGAGGCATACTTTACATGTTCCCATGTCATTAATCTAATCAGCTGAATCGCAGTAGACCTTCAGAAATTAGCACATAATACATTCCTACGAACACTTAACGACCTTTTGTTTCTGCTCACGTGGATTTTTACGTTCTTCAAATATCTTTACAGCTTCTGATAACAAGTGAACAAGCATTTCACAATTACCAATAAAGATAGCACCTGCTTATCTAAAGCTTTAATTCAGTTAACCAGTGAGTGTGAAGACAAAATGACAAAAACATGTGTAATAAATGAGCTACTGTGTCTTTCAGGCCTCGTCTGACATGTGGAATCAAACTGTCATTTCTTATTTTTCTCTAATAGAAGCTCTGAGTAAATACGTCCTCGTCAAGGAGCCTTCAAAAAGATTTGAGCATTTCTCTGTGTTATCACGAGAAGGTGCTTGTTGTTCTGGGTAATGATGCGATGACAGAAATGTAAAAAGCCGATTTCAACACAACTCACATCCGCTTTTGATGGATTGATTATATCCAGGAGACAAACAAAATAATAATAAAGTGATTTTTCATGTTTCACTGAACAGACGGATGTAAACATGTCCTCTTCTTCTAATCCTTGCATCACTGAGGATTCACATTAAAGCTCCGGCCCTGTTGTTCTCCAGGTGACAGACACTGTTTGCACAACCGCCAAGATGCATTGTGGGCCAAACTCATTCCAGCCTGGTCTTTGCTGCAGAAACATCCTGAAGTGATTAATGCTGTACTTTCTGTGGTAGGACATTACACTATATGCATCTGCACATAAACACTTTCAGTTTGTATTAACTGGGGACGGGGGAAATTAGAACTAAAGGACTTTTAAAAAAGGTCTCTAATTTAAAAACCTAGTCCCAAATCAAAGCCTGGTTCTCTGCCAGTGAGAGTCTTTATAGATTGTGGGTTTACAGTCGCTCCTGTCACATGATGTGGCCTCTATCAGCAGAGGGAGCTGCTAAGTCGACTGAAGTCCACAGCTGAGTCACTTGATCAGATCTAAACCCCCTCCAGGGACACATGATAGAAGGACATGAGCCTGTATTTGACAAACTGAGAAGCTGTTCCACATTTGCTTCAAGTTGGACTCAGTCAAATTGTGTAATAGCCATTAAATGAGTTGTGTATCGGGTTGTTTGATGCAGTGTTGTCGTCTTTAATAACATCACGATTGTGTCTCCGGTACATTAACACCCCGACGTTCACATTAAAATCTCATCAACCGATATGTATGTTAATGAAGGTGCCAAGTGTCTCTATTGTGATCAATGACTCGGGACTTTATTGACTGGATTATGACGGAGGACCAAGGTGTCTGTGACCTCGAGGCTCAGGAGGACGGAGACACACTCGTGTTCTACTTACCACGTTGAAGTCCAGGTTCTTCTCCACCCACTCGGTGGCGGCGTCGAACTCATCGAACATTTCCATGATGTAGAGCGAATCCAGAGCGTCCACGATGGTCGCTCCTTTTATACTTCCTGCAGGGGACACAGAGAGAGAGGAGACACAGGACATTAGACTAGATTAGTTTCCATCACTCTGCAAAACACCGGATATCCTGGGAAGGAATCATTAACTTTCACTTCTCCAAATGAAGTTCACTGGAATGTTGTTTACTTCCTCCGTGTGACTGACAACAGGTGCTGGCAGCAGCTTCACCGAAAAGCAGCTCGGAGATAAGTTTGGATATTGAATAATTTATTTTTCGCTCGACAGATGGTGCGAGGCAGCGATTATCGGTGCCGATGAAACGTCGGGAGTCGTCTCGGGTGATTAGTCTCTTAGCGGGAGGGACGACACACAGAGACACAGAAACCACCATTTCTCCTCGAACCCCCCAAAAACAAATCCAACTCTTCTTCTGCGCAGACGTCCGAGAGCCAAATAAATCATAAATCATTAAGCGTTTGCAGCAAGGAGCTTCCTGCCAATCTTTACACACTGGTTATAAACAGAAGACCTCATCTGTCTGAGCTGCGTGACGACTTTGAGGTGGGAAGGAAAATGCATAAATATGGAGAAAATGGAACATTACGATAAGCAAGACAGAGAGAGACGGAAATGAAAACATGAATAAATCACTGACGGAAGAAATGACGAACGGAAAGAAAAACAGGACGGAGAGAAAAGTGCGGAAAACAATAATAAATCTAATGAGGAAGAAAAAAAAAAAAAAACAGTAGAGAGAAAAGTTTGAAAAGGCTGTTAAGTGGAGATGGAAACCAGGAAGGTGCTGGTTTGTTATTGTGGGAATGGGCCGGTTAATTTTCCTGAAAGTGGTGGGAGGAGTGGCAGGCAGCTAAAAGCTTTCCATTAGACACGATGCTGAATCATCAGCGACAGCCGGTTGTCCATCGGAGCCAGAGCCGTGTTCACTGTGTCTGGAAGCCATTATTATTATTATTTCTTTAAATACACAAACTGCCGGACAACACTTAGACGTGAAGGTGATTCTGATGACGAGAGAACTGGAAGATTGTCTCACAGAAACACAAGAGCATTATGGGAACAGTTCAACATGTGTGTAACTGTGGTTATTTGTTTGCTTTCCGACAAAAAAGGTCGATATGAAAACCTTGATTTTGCATTTATGTTTACATTTGACAGAAAGAAAATATGCTAATTTCAAGACAGTGAGGTTGCCAGGTTTGGCAGAGTAGCGAGACCTATATTAAATCCTGCCCTCACCATATCTGGCAACCGCACTAGGTATTGATCTGGAACTGAATCTAAACTAGAGTTTTAAGAAAAAGGAGGTCAAGATGGATTGATTGGTTTTTATTTATAGACTAGAACACAAAAAGAGCCAAAACACTTATTTCCAACGTGGTCTCGAAATGTCAAGACAAAGAAAAACGTAAAAACAACACAAAAACATCTAAATCTAAAGACAAAATAATCTTAGAATCCTAATCGGAACCACTAAATCATCGGAACCACAATAATGAAATCTGCTACTCAATCAAACTCAACCATTAAATCATATTTTAAATGTAAAGACCAACATCAGCCGACTCATTCCATGTACTGGTCATGTGCTGTTGTCCAGTGGCTTCCCTGGAGCCATGGGACACAAACAGAGCATGTAACCAGAGGTGTCAGCAGATCCAGTCACTTGTCCTTCCTGTTTTCTCGTCCCTCTCACATTCTGCTCCACTGAATCCTCCAGAGCGACAACGAGAGGACAAGACACTTTACTCCACGTCCATTGTCTTGTCACCGTGCTTCCTCCCCCCCCCCACGGCTCATCCTGAATCTGTGTGTGATGTGAGAACTACACATTCTCTAATAGTGACCAGAATATAAACGCTAAATTAAAAAGAGGAAATGGTTATTTTAGAATTTTGAATCAAATCTTTGGTCATAATAAAACAGCTTGTAAGTCTCTCTATGACATGTGGAGACTAAAGCTCAAAGAAAGTCGACTGAAAGATTAAATGAGTGAATTTTTAATGCGTTATTTAAATAATATAATAATTGAGACGTACAATAACATAAAAAGGACAAATATTTGTAACCATGTGTGATTTAGATTAGATTAGATTCAACTTTATTGTCATTGCACAGTACAAGTACTTATACAACGACATGCAGTTTAGCATCGAACCAGAAGTGCAAAGAAAAGGCAGTTAAAGTTTAGAGTATTGTGCATAGTGGAATATGTAAATAAATAGGAAGTACAGTTAGAAATATAAATGGAATATGAACAGTATTAAGAGGTAAGGTATGATTATAAGAATGATGAATACACTATGAGCAAGATAAATATATAAATACACTATAGGTGGGATATGTTGGATAATACAGTAGTAGAAAATATAAGTCTAGTGCAAATGTACAAATGTACAAATGTTCAGTGGCTGGAGGAGGGTGTGTGTGTGTGTGTGGGTGTGGGCTCCTACTGATATTAATTCGTAATTTAAATTTTCTTTCCCCAGTTTTCTCCACTCTAGGATCCGTCTGTTGTCATAACATGAGATTTATGCACAAAGCTGTCACAACAGAGTAAAAATCATCAGATGGTTTTGGTTATTGTTTCACCATGAGGGGAAAACCAAGTGAGTTTAGTTCCCAAGAAGAAGAACAAACGTTCCAACTGGACGTGAAACTGAAAATGTCCATGTGACGACACTATCTCACCCCGGTAAAGAAAGAAAGAGATAACTCCTGGTTCCCCATGGTTTCTGTATCTGAAAGGTTACTGGTTCCCAACAAATGTTAATGGAATAAACCTTCAAACCACCTGTTTTTCATGAAGGGCACAGACGCCCCTGATCACAGAGGAAGATCCCTGATGTCAGTGAGTCAGTCTGTCCGAGGCCTCGATGACACAGGGGGCATCGAGAATCCACTGGAATCAGTTTGTCACCAGATCTGGGATTTGTGGCGGTGACCAGATGGAAAGGGGCTGTATGAAACCGAGCTGGGATTCAGCCGAGGTCTGTGAGGATGGAGGAGCTGAGTCCAGGGATCAGGGAGAGGGATGTGTGGGCTGCGGAGGGTTTTGTTTCCCGTTAGCGAGCGGGAGCACGGCGAGGAAGCAGATGGCTCAGCAGAGGGCAGCCTCCGTGGAGCCCGTGGAAAACACGAGTGGCGGCTGAGGGGGCGGCTGGAGGAGGAGCGGTGCCTCTGTGGAGGAGGAGCAGGAGGGGAGGACAGGTCGGGTGATATCCGCTGCAGGTGGGAGGCTCATCACGAGGGGGAGAAGTCTTTCATTTGTTAATGTTCTTTCCAGAAAAACACAAACAGCAGTGGTTTTCCACCCACAGCAACGAGCTGCAGCAACAATCAGTCTATTAAAAGAATGATGGAGTGAGAAATAATCACAGAATCAAGAACTCTCTGGCTCCAGGGGCGACATATCTCCGGTGGTTCGATCCCCGGCTCTTCCAGAGAACGTCCACTCTGATCTCTGTACGCTCCTGATGCTGAGTCATCAGTGTGTCAGTGGGTTTCTGTCAGTTCTGAGCTGCAGTAGCTGTCCTGAAGGTTTTAAGAGGACGTGGACGACCTTCTGACAAAATGTGATGAGTTCACATTGGCAGGGATCGATTAGCTTGTCGGCCGACGTGGCTCAAGGCCAGAGACACGAGGGCGGTGGAGCCAAAAGCATTGTTGTGTTACATTTCTTGTTGAAAAGTCAAACGACCACAAAGAGAAGCAGACAATAGACAAACAACATTGTGTGTAGGAGGGTTAGGAAGCTTTTAACGTGGCTTCTGTGAAACACTACTTCCCTTTGTTCCCTGCAGTTCACCACCAGTGTTCAGCCTGGTTCCCCGACAGAGGAGGCTTCACTCATCCCACTGCCCGTCGGAGCTTCTGTTTAATATTGTGGTTATCCCCTTGTGTCTGGATCTTATTATTAATGTCAGAGGTGAGATGAAAGAACCCCAAATTAGATTTTTGGATGAGTGGTGATAAGTTCAGTGCAACAGCCGAGTGCAGAGACGTCTCTCTGTGTGAACACGAATGCCTCGAGGTGGCAGAGGACGTTGCCTCCAGCAAACTCTTCCAGTTGTGAATTCAAAACCAAGAACAAGAACACAACTCAAAGAATGTGAGCAGGAAAAATGGAAGAGTGAGGAGAAAGTCGTTAACAGAAAGCATCCGTCTCTCCGTCCCTGTGTCTCGAAAAACAAAATCCATCCAGTTGCTCCACTTCCTGCGTCAACTTGGCCTCTCAGCAGACATCCATCAATCTCTTCTTCTATTGTTTTCCCTCACACTTTGTTCCAGTTGTCATCAATTCTTCAGGAAGTTCATCCTCCTCTTCTCAGTGGTTCTTTACTTCCACTGAGTTCTCTCCTCCAGGTGATAAACCCCGCCTCCTCCATGTTAGTGGACGGGACATGGACCAAACTTTATCAGTAGATAGTTCTTATCCTAGCGTTCATTTCTCTTAAGGTCAGTAAAGTCGTTTTAAAAGTCACCAGGACTTTGCTACAGCAGCATTAGTGCTTCATGTATATTCAATAGGAGGAAGTGTAGATGCGTCCATTTTTATTTACATTTCATAGATGTAATATATGCGATATCTTGTATAATATATTAATGTGTGCGCAAATGCTTAATTGACATTATATTGCAGCTGGTTATCTCTCTCTCTCACACACACACACACACACACGATTGTGAGGCCAAAGGTCAAAATGCAAATAGGATCTCCTCTCATTGAATCTTCAGGCCTTGCTGCAGGGTACATATTGCATTTTTGAATCTATAAACACAAGGTGGAATAACAATGGGCGCTTGTGTGTGTGTGTGTGTGTGTTCATCTGTTATTGTGAAGAAAACAGAGATTAAAACAATAAGCCTCCAGTGATCCCTTTGAATCTCTTCCCCCCCCTCCCCCCAACTGTGTGTGTGCGTCTCATTCTGCAGGAACATTGTGTGATATTGTTTAATACTTTGTACTTTCTGTGCTTTATTCAGTTGATATTTCTTTACATTTCCACCGTGTTCTGCTGCAGCTTGACAGACCGTGGAAACACGACGACTGTAGAGGCGAACAAAAAGCTTTTCTTTTTTTTTAATTACATCATCCGTTAAGATGAACAATAATCATACACTCAACAAGCCTCTGAACAGCTCCCGATATTTAATTTGATCCCCGCTTCAACCGAGCCACTGTCCTGGACGTGAGCGCGGTCTTACAGAATCCAGACGCGGGTCGATTCGGCTTCGGGGGAACAAGAGGCAAACAAACAAGACGTCATGTGGATTACATCATGCACACACAACACAAAGCGTGACCTCCACATTCAGCGGTGGCCTCCAGCTCTGGGTCACACCGAGCTCCACGCCGAGGCTTTGGTATATATCCTCCTCCTCTGCTCTGTGTCACTCAGCCCCCGGCTCCACAATCCAACCTGAATCCTGAGATGTGGATTGTGTCACAGCAAAGCTCCTTCCCCACAATTCAAATCAGCCCTACAAGTAGAGGTCGGATTCAAAATGAGTCAGTCTGGACACACTGGACGTTTCTATTTCCATATGCGAGGGAGCATCTTTGATTCAGAGGTGTGAGAACATCAGAAAATACAGAAAACTGCCTCTTCTACATCTATAACTCATATTTTTCATTCAGAGATTATTATTGCTGCAAGGAACAGTTCTGGAAGAAGTCCTGTGCAAGTGACTCGGACATTTGTGTTGTCTAATTAACACAACAACACACGTCAGAACCGGATCACCATCAAAACTGAGTCAACTCAATTATATTATGCCATGAAATCAGTACGACTTTAGTTTTGAGACTTTGTAAACCTGCTAAACAATAAACAGGTTGACAGAGAATAGACAGAGCCGCAAACATGACCTGTTTCCACCTGCACATGGTGGAGATGATTTAACATTGGCTCTAAACACACACTCAGGACATCTTCCTGAATGTTTCTCTGCAGCTCACTGCTTCTCCGGGTCCAAACTGTAAAGTTCCCTTGATGCAAACTCCAGGTCTAAATCCTTAATCCTAACATTTGATCCAGATCTCTACAGCCTCAGCCACCGTGATCCCGTTTAGCCCCGGCTACCTCAGCCTGGATCTGGAGTCTGCACAGGGATTTCTGAGAGGTGTTGCAAGGGGGGGGGTGAGGGAAAAGTGATGGCTAAGGTTTTGGCTAATCATGTTAGCGTAAGCAGGAAACGCACACATGCACACACGACCACACACACACACACATCCCCAAAGTGCATTAACCTCTTGGCTCCTGCTGCCAGATATTCAAGCGTCAACACTTTTGTCAAGGTTACAGGGAAAGGTAATACCATGCTCCACTAGTGTGTGTGTGTGTGTGTGTGTGTGTGTGTGTGTGTGTGTGTGTGTGTGTGTGTGTGTGTGAGACGCATAAAGGGGGGATTTAAAGCAAAGGAAGCGTCACGTTGGAGAATGTAGTTGTTCATTTTGTTTTTTAATTCAGATATTGGGAACTTCCAGGGACCAGATTTCAGCGAGTGTGTGTGAATGTGTAGAGAGAATGTGTGCAGTTGTGTGTTTATTCACAGGCGCCATCAGGGAGATGGGTGGAGTTGCTACACAATGTTCAACCTCAGTTTGTGTTAATATTGTTTTGTGGTGGGTGTGTATCGTTTGTATAAAAATTCTGTGCTAATAAAGAGAGATTGATACAGGATGTTGGTTAAGTGGGTTTGTGTGTGTGTGTGTGTGTGTGTGCGTGTGTACATGATTAATTAGATAAAGCACAAGCTCAGGAGACTTGTACTTACAACACAGCACAAACAAGTGTGCGTGTGTGTGTGTTTGTATGTGTGTTTGCACGAGATGGATACTCCCATCTCAGCTGCTGCAGTGCTCCCTTGTCTAAGTCTCACACACACACACACACACACACACACACCTAAGTGCAGTGTGTGATTTAAATCATTTCAGACACAACTAAATCCACACCCTTCTACACACAAACACACACAGGCTTTCATCACCAAAACCTGAGGGAAGGCCAGGGCAGAATCACTCCATCCATTTCAATTACAGAGATTGAATATCTGATTCGAGCCGTGCAGTGGGGGGGGGGGGGGTGAGGGAGCTGAGGCTGCAGCCCAGGACTCAATGTCAAATTATATCACAAACTAAATGACTTGTCTGGAAATAGAAAGGCACCGAAATACATTTCACCGTCTCGACTGGTGGAGGATAACAACATTTGCAGCCCGGCCCCGTGTGGACGGAATCAAACAGGATGTGACTGAACAGAAGCAAGTGGACTTTGATGGCTGCAGGTGATGTGTTTGTACATTTCATTCACTGCTGCTGCTTTGAGACCAGCACTGAACACTCTCCTGATGTCAGCGGCTGGGAGAGAGAGAAAGCAAATATGTGAGTCAGCTCCTCTGGACAGTCTCCACAGCGTCTCCTGCCACAGCCCCCCCGAGGTGAAAGGTCAACACCATGTCAGAGCTGGAGAACCCAGTGGTCTGCTGTGTATTCACCTCACTTGAATTTGCTTGTTTTTACCATCATTACTGTTTATTTTTCATGTCATAGTTAGTGTCCCTCTGCACCGTGACTCACTCTCCTCTGTCGGAGTTGAAAACCAAAGCCTCAGGAACATACTCGTGTGTCCTCGGTCGTTTTCCAAAAAGGCTTAAAAATGAGAATAAATGAAAATTGCACAATCATTTTCAAGTTGTTATGGTCACAGTCGTCTCTGTGATGAATAGAGCCCATGTGGAAATCACGGCCTGAGTCCAAATGAGCCAGAGGAGAAGCCAGCTGGGAGACGTTTGAAGTTTTAACAGAACATGGTTTAACAGACATCTGTGCTGGATTTGAACCAACAACCCAAATCAGTTCCTGGCACAAAGCGTGGAGCCGCTAAAGAGCCGCTCAGCCACACACTCGGTTTGTTTGGAGAACAAGAGGCCGGTTGTTTGAGCAGTAATAAAACTAGCGAGGATACAGAAACAGCTTTTTAAAAGCACGGTTATATTCTGAGAGTGACCGAAATGCACCTGAATGCCTCGTGATAGAAAGATTAATAACGTTTATAGATGGACATTTTTACATGATTGTCCAGAAAGTGTCACAGTGAGAATGTGAGAGACTCCAGCAGGAGACTGATCTGGACAATTCCCTGAGAGACAACGAGCATGTTGAGGACATTTCAAACTCGCAGCAGGATGACAAAGAGCAGCCGAGCAGATTCCAGAGCGACGCTGGTGTCACTGGCCTGGAAACAAAAACACTGGTACTGCAGGAGTTACACATCCTGTCCCCCCCCTCGCATCACCAAGCCCCCACTCCTCTCCCGAACAGCAGGATTTAACATCTCGATATCCACAAAGGTATCAACGCTCAGAGATCCCCGTCTATCTTCACAACCCTGGTGGATTCAGCATTTACTCGAGAAACCTTTCAAGGTCAAGAGTAAAAAAAAAGGAAGAAGCTTCAGTTCTGCTTTTCACTCCATCTGGGGAACAACAGGCAGCTTCACTATCTAGTGATACCAGGAGCACGTCAGGGGACGAGGGGCTCAGAAGCCATTGAGACGGTTGAGATGGTGGAAAGGCCACGGGAGACAGGAAGGCGGGGGGGGGCAGCGTCTGTAGCAAAGCCTGCCATTCATCCACCGGCCTTTTAAAGCAGTCCGGTGCAGGGCCGGGCAGATAACCTCCACTGCAAAAAGCCTGTGTGTGTGTCCCAGGGGACGCAGGCCTTTTATTTCTTCACCCCGCCTGTGGCAACGGATCCGTCCAACTGTCCAACTAATAAGCAAACGTCTCACCAGGCTGTCAGAGCACAATGTGAATTAGCTCAAACCCGAGAAGCAGAGGAAGGGATGACGCCAAGAGGAAAGAGGAATCTTCAATCCCACACAGTTTTACATTCTCATCCAAGTGCTGCACTAAATCATGCATCATTTTATTATTTTCACACAAATCTCAGGGGAGCACATCCCAACCACAACACAACTGGCTCTCTGCCGCACACAACAACAACTGGGTTGTTATTTGAACCAAAAGCTCAGATGATTTTAAAGTAGAGAAAGTAAACATTCAAGTTTCTACCAGTCAACATAGTAGATTGTAAAAAAATACATAACCTTATCATAACTATGTACTAAAAAATATGATAAATGTTCATATAAATGTGCATTATAAATAAAAGTTTTCATATCAGTGAATATTGTCTGGCTCTCATTAAAAATGACGTGTTCCTGTTTGTGTCGTGGTCGTTGTGTTTCTGATGTTTGTCGTTTCAGAAGAGTCGGGTTTTAAAGGTTTCTCTAATTGTCTTCTGTGGTTCACACACACACAGACACACACAGACACACACACACTCTGGACTTGGCAGCTCCACATATAAAATTCAGCCTTTTCCTCTCTGCTTGCAGGAGGAGACTTCAGTTGTGACCTTTGCTGCACTGTGGCCCAGTCAAGTGTGTTTATTCTGGACAGAATAAAGACGGCCCGTGGGGTTTTTCTTTTTTCCTCTGGTTGGGTGAACACACAAGTTCCTCCGATGCCGGCCCTCGGCTTCAGTGAGGAGAGCCTGTGTTTCCAGCCTTTTGATTGTTTGGCTGTTTGTGCAGCACAGTGGACAACAGTGTCAATTAAAGACTGGACCAGCGAGGAAATCACAAACACACAACCCAGCAGCCTTCAACTCCAGAGCAGCTGCTGAACAATCTGAAGGTTTCAGGCCACAGACGCCCGGAAGATGTTTGTTTTCCTCCTGAATCCGAGCAGAGCTTGAAATAAACCATCTACAAATATTCCTACTGAATACAATACTGAGTATGTGGATCTGTAAATGGATTACTTGACAATAATCCAAACTTATTGATGCGTGTGGACATCAGTGTGATAAGAAGAACCTTAAATGACCGAAACCGTCTCTGGGACAATTTATTTCATGTGTAGTTTGGTCCATGTCCCATCCACTTACATGGAGGAGACAGGGTTTATGACCTCAACTCATTTCCATTTTAAATGTCGTCTCTAAACTACCATAGATTCCAGGAAACATAAGGTGCATGATGATTCATATTGTTCTTTAACACAGGAAGCAGATTGTCTTCTCCGCGGTTGATTGGCGAGTTTCACAGAATAACACGAGAAACAGGAATGAGTGAAAGAACAATGAGGTTGAAAAGTCACTGACACTAAGTGTTAGAAAAAGATTTGCATTTCTCCGCTGGTGGAGCAGGTGAATGCAGCATCGATTCCACACGTCTCTGTTCACACTAATAACTCTTTAAGTTTTTAAAAAGCCAGCAGCGTTTCCACACGTCACGTCTCAGGAGCTCAACGGCTCTGAAGTAGAGTGAACACCAGGTGTGAACACAGAAACACCGATGTGGGTTTCAAACTCACACACATTAATGTGGACTCGGCCTCAAACTGATGTTGTTGCAGCTGTGACAGATCTTTTTTATCCCGCGGAGCTAAAATGAAAATAATTCACATTTAAGTGTCTGCAGCTGCAGTGAGGAGGAGCTGGTTCCAGATTCCATCAGCTGACGTCCACTTGTTCTTCTGATCACTATCAGTCCAGGCAGAGTAACTCATTCTGGAGCCCAAAAACTAAAAATGTCCAGAAGAGGTGTCTAGAAGAACATACTAAAAGTCCTAAGAAGAAAAAGTTACTTTTCATGTATACTTTTACCATGAAAGTTTTATTGTAGTAGGAGTAAAGGAGGAAATTAAGCCTTTTTGAGTGTATTTTGGGCATATTCGATTAGTGTATAGTGTACACCCACACACACCTTCTCCAGTGACTATACTTCCCCTCTCCCCCTCGGCTTGGACTGCCACTCACCCTCCTCCAGCCACTGAACATTTGCACATTTGAACATTTGCACATTTGAACATTTGCACATTTGCACTAGATATTTTTTTTTCTACCACTGTATTATCCCACCTATCCCACCTATAGTGTATTCATATTTATATATTTATCTTGCTCATAGTGTATTCATCATTCTTATATCATACCTTACCTCTTAATACTGTTCATATTCCACTTATATTTCTAACTGTACTTCCTATTTATTTTCATATTCCACTATGCGCAATACTCTGCACTTTAGATGCCTTTTTTTGCACTTCTGGTTAGATGCTAAAATGCATTTCGTTGTATATGTACTTGTACTGTGCAATGATAATAAAGTTGAATCTAATCTAATCTAATTTGCATATTAAAATTAATTTTCAAAGAAACTTGTAATACAATTTTTTTTTACTTTTCATGGGTACTTTCATTGTGTAAAGTTTCAATTTGATAGGATTGATGAGAATTAAACTAACTAGGATTTCTTGGGGCTTTTAGTATTTTCTTCTAGACGCCTCATTGAAATGATCAATTCTGAAAAAAATTATTTTACAATTAGTCAATCGTAAAACGCTACTTTGCCTGGACTATATGTTCTAGAACTTTTCTCTGCCCTCTCCACTGTGTCCTTGCAAAAGAACAACAACTGGACTGGGAGATAAAGCCCTGGTACAAGCTTCACCTCTGGCTCGTTGGGTTCTAATGGGGCAGAGATTAAATTAGAGTCCTTAATGTCTAACAGGAGCCCGGGTGCAGCTGAAGGCTGCGCTGACAGCTCCTCGCCACCGAGCTCCAAATGACTTCCAGACGCTCTGGAGGAAGTTAACAAGGTAATAATTCATCTTCTAGGGGACAGCTCACACATTCACCATTCTGCTCACTGAGATAGGGTCAGAAAAAGGAAAAGGGAAAAGAGCCTTAAGTGCTTGAACTAGACGTAGAAAGAGAGTTCATGAAGACAGATGGTGATGGAGTCAGACACTCACAAGGCTGCTCTGAAGGAAGTGGATCTAATGAAGTCAAATCATTGCTTTAACTATTTTACATGTACATTTTACTGGCGTTGAAACCCTGACGTGGTTCTTTTCCAACATCTTGATTCTCCGGGTCATCAAACATTCAGTGAACTAACAGATCCACAGTGACACGGCTTGGTGAGGACGTGGAGCCGGCAGCAGGAGAGACGCCATCAGAGCCGCCGGCTGCATTTAATTTGAGCAAATCAGAGTAAATCTCCAGGATCTCCAGGGACCGGGAGCCGTTTGACTGTAGCCTCACGATAATATACAAATATTGTAATAAGCAAAAGCATTTGAGATGCAAACCCGAGCATTTCATCATCAACTTGATTGCAAGCGTTTGTGTTTCATGCTGTCGAGCAGCTCTACGGTTACCGACACACGTTTATTAAACGAATCAATCGCCTCTGCATCATATTATCGACGCTGCATCCAAAGTGCCACGATCGCTCAGCCGCTGCACAACCAGAGGGATCGTGAGTGAGCGGTATTTATAGAGCCGGGTTGACAGGAGCAAGCCAGCAACATGAAATATTGTTTGTGACTGAGAATGTTGTTGCACCACAATGAGAAGCTGTTACAAGCCGACTCGACACGGGATCACACAACAATCACTTACCTGCTCCATGTGAAATGCATTGTGATCTCAAATGGGCCTGTTTTTTTATACATCATGTTGTTGTTATTGAACGCCCGGTTATTAATACTCACACTAAAAGAGATGAATCTGTTTTCTGTTTGTCAGTTTTTTCTCCCGAACAATGAAACTTGAGCCGTTTCCAGACATGCGGGTGAAATCGTGGAGATTTGTCACAGGAGTTAAATCAGAGTTCAACTTCCACACGTGCACAAGGCAGCTGGAGCTTCTCTGCACAGACTCGAGTTCACAACAGCAACAAATCCTCAATTTAAATCTGAAATAATTATGATTTACAGCTAATTAAACGTTACAAAACTCAGGTAATTGGTTTCTCAAAGGTTTGATTTACTAAAGGTCTGGCAACGTAAGCAAACACACCCACGACTTTCATCATATTTTGATTGACAGGCTGCTAAACTCTGGGACAAACAGTAAAGATAATCTGTATTTTTCTTGCGACTCTGGCAGGGAACAGTGCAGGACCCCATCAGTACTGATAAACCAATCCATATCAGACCTTTAAACTTATCATTACTGATAAACCAATCAATATGAGACCTTTAAACTTATCAGCCAGTGAAGCAACACGAAGAAGCAGCCTCCAGCAACTTCTTCTCTCTGCACCGACCCCCTGATAAACAGGCTTTAATAGATTGGTTCTATTTTTTTTCTGTCTCCTGTAATTTTAGATTTTCTGTCACAAGCGAGTTACACAATCAAAGCCGATCTGTTCGGACTATTTGTCGACTTCTCCTCTTCCAACACTAATTAAAAGAAGCCGCCCTCTTGACACATACACAGAGAGACGGGCATTTTGGAAAATTGGAAACCGATCGTCGACGCTAATTCAAGATCTGGAGCCGACTGCATCTTTGTTATTATCTCTGGCTCCCTCCCACTGAAGTGTTTGGGTTTAGAAAACTAATTTTGCAAAATACTGTTCGATAGAGCGTTTCCAAATGATGGCTGATGTCTGCCAATAGCTGCTGGCGGAGAAGACCAACCTTGTTAACGGCCAAAAGTTAGCAAGCATACGTGGTTGCTGGTAAATTCCCACAGGGGGGGGGGGGAATTTAGCTTACATTTGTTAATTAAACAATTGGAAATGATTCTTCTGGACATTTTATTACATTAAATAAACACAAATGTACAAGAGTTTATCCTGTTAACCTTGTTTTTTATGAGCTTCTTTATACAAATACTAAAGCTGCTTCAAAAATATTAGTTTTTTGAGAGAAACAGAAGCTGTTAATGAGTTTTTAATGATCATAAGCGTCCCTGAATGTGTGAGGTTAAAGTAACACACACTTGTGTAGCTGTAACCTTGCGTGTGGAATAAATTATCAATTTATGTAGAAGGAACTTAACACGAGCTGCAGAATGATCATGTACAAACGACAATTTGAAAACAGTGAATTTTATATTCATCAAGAATTGTAAAATGTATCTGTGCGATTCCATAAAGTTCAGATGATGCATTAAATATTTTCCAGGCCAGCGAGTGGAAGAGCAGCAGATTGAAACTGGCAGCTGACGGTTTTATCCTCAAACTGGTTTTTCCTTCTCACGTCACGTTTTTTTGTCGTTGTGAAATATAGCAAATAATTTAACTGATAACAGATCCCTCGTGTCGGAGCAAGGTTTTTAATTCTTAATTCTCCTGGCTCCTTGGAACCGTGCAGTTCAGGGTTAGTGTACATCAGGGAAACATATTAGTGATGGAAAGTGGCTTCATTGCATAATATTCAGAGTCGGGCAAACATTCTCGTGATACATGGTGTTCTATAGGAGCTGGAAGCGGCCGTGACAAGGCCCCGGGGCCGAGCTGTCTTATTTACTGATGGAACTGGGTCTCTGCTGGAGCAGTCAACTAAAACCTATTTGTTTTGCTGTAGCGCGGACGTGAGGGATGGACGGTTCGAGGGAAGCGGAGACAGAGGCGAACACGGGGATTCAAACTGGCTCATCTCACTATTAGAATTCACTCGGCTGCGTTCCTCCCTCTGCCCACATCCACGTACGATAAACCCCGCTAATGAAACCGGGGACGGACTTTACACCAGGTTGAATTTGCTCATTAAACAGAAGAAAGAAGGTAATCATTAAAAAGGATTCTGTACATCTTCCACAATATGCAGGAGGCTGCGGGCCATCAGGACCAGAACCTCCCAACACAAGACCAGCTTCTTCCCGGCTGCAGTTGGCCTTATCAACAAGGACCGGGACCCCCCCCCCGACTCTGACTCTTATTCTGCCCCCACACCTCAAGGATGTGTTAAATTAACACAATATATTATATTATATTATACTGCATTACATTGCATATTGCAATCTGTTATATCTTTTATCGATTATATATATATTTTATTTAGATATGTTTATGTCTAAATAAATGTTACTTTGTATAAATATTAGAAAAGGGGAGTAAATGAGAAGTAAATAGTGAGTAAATATATATTGTTTCTTTTTATTGCTTTTCTTATGCGTGTTGTATTTATTGTGTTTTTATGTTTCTATGTTCATTGTATGCAACAATAACCAGAGCAAATTCCTTGTAGGTGTAAACCTACTTGGCAATAAATACTTTCTGATTCTGATTCTGATATAATGAAACAGACACTCAGAGGTTTTCAGACTATTGTGTGTTTCAGTGAAGGATCTTCTATTAAAATATATAATTTTACAACTATCAGGGCCTTTGTGAACATATCACATCTAAAGGATTTACATTTTAATCTCCAACAGGAGTATTACAGTTTGAAAACAACGTCATCACTGCCTACAAATCATAAAACAGATTGAAACAGTGTCTGTGACTCATAAAATCAGATAATAAACTTGTGACAAAGCCAATGTTACGGGTTCCACGTGACATTTAACAAGACAAGACGTATCTCAGAGCTCTTACACTCTAATCTTAGATTCAAGTTCAGCCTCAACCTTCCAGCGCTACACATCGTGAGCAGGGTTTCACATGAGTAACCCCGACTGTGGTGGACCACTGCTCTAAAGAAACACATCTGTAACTTCAGTCCTTTGTGCAGCGCTGTGGCACGCTGGCTAAAAGACACGGTGAACCATTGAACTTTCAAAAATCAACCATAACACGTTAACCATCCCTCTACCACCAAACCATCGCCCTCACCAGTGACCTCTCCCCTGCTGCAGTAGAGTCACACTTTCACTTTCAGGTAATAACTACAGACAAGTACTGAAAGCTAGTATTTAAAAGAAGCTCTTCCCTACCAAGGATATCAGACACAGACTCTTCTGTGACATGTTACAACAATTGTGTATCCAGCTGTTTGCTTTCCACTGCAGGGAACACTCCAACAGCACTAAGTACTAATGTGATGCTGCTGGAAACAGACGGAAAACTCAAAACACTCTGAACTCTTTTTAAAACCACAAGTGAACAGAGAGTGGATCCTATAAACATCCTGTGTAAACACAAAGAGCATTTAGCTGCTGCAGAGCCAGATGTTTCCCTGAAGAGCCGAGCTGAGGTAAAAGAAGAGACAAGGACCAGCTGGCCTGACACATGTGTTCCTGCTGGATGTGTAAACAGGAGATTCTGTGCAGACATGTTGGATTTAACGCACTTTGTTATATGTGATGTGTTTACAGCCCCGAGCCAAATAAAATCAATCTATCATCTTAAATACTATTTCCATTTTTGTATTTCTTCCACTCAACCGTCACGTTCATGTCAGATTCATTATTTTTACACAGGAGGCTGACGAGAGGAAACAACAACAAACACACAAGCTCCACACCAGACAGAGTGTGTGAGTTTCACTGAGAGGTGAAGAAGAAGAAGAAGAAGAAGAAGAAGAAGAAGACCTCATCCTCGTCTTCCTCACGCTCACGACCCACATCAGGGGCTGGAGGTATCAAAACAAATATCCTCTCTCTGAGAATTTAATCAAGAAGAGAAGAACAGAGATCTGAACAAAATCCAGTCCCTGCTCTTATTAATCTAATCACTCAGAATAAATGAGATATTACTTTTGTACGAACTCTCAGGAGGAGGCAGATAAAGACACCTGCAGAAGCCCCCCCCCCCCACCCCCCGAGTTTCAAGGCTGCGGCTCTTTAAATATTAACCAGTGGATCCAGAAGCGGTTTTATCTCCACACGCTTTCAAGTCCACGCTCCCTTTATCTGTGTGAACAATTATAGAAACAAACCATAAACCTCCACTGCAGATTGAATATGATGACGGTTTTAATGAGTCGTATTGATCCTCTGCCACCGGCTCATGTGCTGTCACAGCAGATCTGTGTGATCCTCCGCTTTCCAGCTTCATGTCCGGCGTTTAAACCGACAACCTCAGCCAATGTAACACAATGAGAGGAGAGACCGAGAGCAGCATGCAGTGTGTGGCTGGTTTCAGTCACTGCTACACAACCTGTCTCATAAACAGAGGTGTGTGTGTGTGTCTGTGTGTGTGAGTGTGTGTGTGTGAGCAGCATTTATCAACGGGACCCGGCGGTCGTCCACTGGCCTGACCGGACGTCAGATAAATAAGGTTTTCAGGAGAGAAATACCTCCGTGTAAAAACAGAGGGAGGAGGAGGAGGAGAAAGAATGAGACGCTCATTAACAGCACGGACTCCGACAACTGACACGGAGCACAAACAGAATATAAATATATGATAAAACTGACATTTAAAAAGGCCCGATGGATGGACGACCAACTGACGGCCAATTTGGCTGCTAATCTAAAGGCCAAGGCTGCTGGTGGCAGGGACAGGAGATCAATGTGTGTGTGTGTGTGTGTCTGTGTGTGCGTCTGTGTGTGTGTGTGTCTGTGAGTGTGAGTGTGTGTGTGTGTGCATAGTCTCTCACTCACCAAATAGATTGCTTGAGTGGCCTTGCTTGGAGACGGGCCTGAGCTCATTGGAACCCCAGGCGTAGTGCCTGTAGCTGTCCCATGCATGCTTCATCATCTGAGGGAGGAGGAGGGGGAGGAGAGGGGGAGGAAGGGAGGAAGAGCAGATGAGAAATTAAAAGAGTTAAAGATGACAGTCACTTTTCAGCTGGAACACAAAGAGAATCAAATCATCTTCAAGTCGTCACAACGCTGTGGTTTTGTTTACAGCTGCTGGAGTTTTGAGGCAGAAATCAATAATGGATTTTGAAACGCACATTTACATTTTCAAAAGGAGACGTTCATACGAGCAGACATCGGATAAGGACGCCCTGTCAGGAGGAAAATCTCATTACATCTGCCCCAAAGCCAGAGTTACAATGTGAGACCCAAGAAAGTGGAAACAGTTATTCATCAGTTATTGATCAGTCATCAAAGCAGCTGCCAATTTACTCCCTGTCAATCAAACAATTCATTAATTGACCAGTCACATATAATACATGGGAGATAAGTTGAAAACGATATTCTATTTGTCGTCCTCTATTTGTCGAGTGATTCCCGTCGAGTGTTTTCTTCATCGTGTTCCATTCGCTGGCAGATAAACCATTAATGACCAGTGACCAGCTGATTGGCTCATCTCTGATAAATAAAACCTGAACATGGAACGTTCGATCCCTGAGAGCAGAATCACCGTCCGCTGCCGAGTCTCATCATTCGCTGGTGAGAGCATCTGCTGAAGTGACGGGAGCTCCGTCTCTTTTTTAATCTGCCGCTGGCTGGAGACTGGAAGAGAAGCTTTTCAATCTAACAACCCGACACTTGTTTCTGCTGCAGATGTGTCTGACCTGCTAATCCAGGTTATTCGGCTTCGGCCCAGAGCTCTATCATAAACCTGCCGCTGGATTAAACTCGCTAACACTCTTTTATCCTCCACCTTCAGATGGAATAGAGTAACGGTGCTCTGGTCTTACATAAGCTCTTACTTGTGGTGATGCTGTAACCTATAGCACCCAATGGTGACAGGCCTATCTTAGAACGGCACTAGTGGTGCATGATTATTTTCTTTAAACAATATTCTTCTTGAATTTATCCTTGTTGGGGTGAATTTCAGCCTCTTAGACTCTTTTCTTAGTCTCTAAAAGCTGCAGTAATATGCTGGAGAACATTTCCATGATAGAAGTGAGCTCAACCAATCAGAGGCAGCGTTATTACACCTGAGGATTGTGGGTAGTGTAGTACATCTCATTAACATCGTAGAATGCAGTTGATATCATACGAATTTGTGGTTTCTAAAAGGAGCTTATACCAGATGACTTATCTTGTGGTAAGGACATTGTCGGATGGTTACAAGTTTATGGCTGATAATAAAAATCTTTATTCAGATAATTATTTGTATGCTGTTGAGCTCTTTGCCACATGCAACATGATCTCAGCTTCGTAAACCTGCAGCACATCCACGTGCATTCGGCAAAGTGATATTGAAACTGAACTATATCCTGTTGCAAGCATATACACAAGTGTGTAGTAGTTGCATGTACGTGTGTGTGTCTGTGTGTGTGTGTGTGTGTGTGTGTGTGTGTGTGTGTGCAGCCTGGCACAGTCACTCGTTGTTACCGCTGCCGACTCACTGTTAATTAGCTCACTGCGAGACGAGCACTCACTCACCAGGAATAACAACAATTAGCTGTGATAATTTGAAAGGCGAGTACAAACGACCACAGCAGGCAGTAAACCAGCCGGCCAACAGATCGCTCAATGCGGCCAGAAAAAACCAAACCCAGTGAAGAATGGCAGTAGTGAGCCACTCAGTGAGTCAAGCAGGAAACCAGCATGGAAACCAGCAGTCTCCCACCCCGACTCTTAACCACTGTGAATTCAGCAGTGAGGCAAGACAAGCTCCAAGGGGGGGGGGGTTGAGTTGAGAGCTACAATATGAAAAGCTCCAGTATATTACAAGATAGAGCAGAAACCATAAGATCAGGTTTAGTGGAGCCTGTAGAAACCTCATCCACAGGACGGTGCCTCTGCCAATTAGTTCCAGAATGAGTCCTGGCTCATTTAGTACGGCTGTAACAGTCTATTACTTCCACTATCAACTCAATCAGCGTATTAACGTCAATCTTATTCACAATTGTACAGTTGGTGATCTAGAGAATGTATGCATGTACGCAAATGCTCATTTTTGTATTATTTTTAAAATGCACCCTCCCACAAAGTGCTGTGAAGGAGCTCAGCTGATCTGAGAACAGGAACAATGAGAAGGAAACGTGCACGGAGAGACTTCATGCTTTACACAGAGCAGTCGTAAATAGAATCTATTGCATAAGGGGATTTATAACATGCTAAAGAGAGAGAGGAGGAATAAAGCTTAATTAGCACTTGTAGCCTGTGCACCAATCTGCATACACACAATAACTATCTCCACACATTGTTTCTCTAATTTCAACCTTTGACTGGTTCAGTGTTGGTTTAACCAGACAGGTCAACGGCTCGTGACACCGGTGTTGGTCTTTTAAAACACACACACACACACAAACACACAAACACACAAACAAACATGGCACAAAAGCCGCCTCATTTGCATAACAGCCGACCGACACATCAAAAGGACGAATAGAAAATAGCTTTTCCTCCACTTGAACCCACTAATTAGAGCTAGTGAGTCTGCTAATTACCACTCCTCCTGTATATGGATGTCACATTAAGAGATACGTGTTCACATTACAATTCAGCAGGAGGACGAGGGCAGATCCAAGGACGCTGAGATCAGGCTGACAGGAAGTGCCCCCCCGAATTTTCAACCTAGATAAATAAGCACTGAATACATCTGGTTATTGTTTAAAATTAGGATTTGATATGTCATTATGAGGTTTTGTTATCTGTTAATGTTATTAACATTATTTGTCATAAACAAGAGATGGTAACCTCCGCCAAGAAGCTTATGTTTCCATCTGCATTTGTTTGTTAGTTATGAGAAAACTATTGGATCGATTTCCATAAAACTTGGTGGGTGGATGTGGGTCGGGATCCCATTACATACTGGTGCCGATCTGGATCAGGGAGCAGGTCCAGGATGTTTTTTCCCACTGACATCATGAATGTTTATAATTTGGTGCAGCTTGACTGATCACTGGTTCCTGGTGACTCGCTCTACTGGGTGTCATCCCTGTTGCCATTTTCAATAAATATATATTTGCTGATAAATTGGTAGCAGATGTTTTACTCCATAATATTTGGTCCGGGCTCTTCACCATTCGTGTTTGTTTTCTGTTTCCTGTGGGAGGATGATTTGATCGGACCCCAGCCGATTCACCAGCATCCTGCCGCTCTGTGTTTCCAACTGGTTTAGATTCTGTGGGTGGGTGAGGGGGTGGGGGGGGGGGGCAGTGGGCGAGGGTCTATTATTGGGAACCTCGGCCCCGGCACATATACACATCGTTCTCTGACGACTTCCTGCCAGGACTGTTAAAACCGTACAGATTCAGTGTGTGTTGGTTTTTGATGGTCGATGGGGGGGGGTTCATGTTCTCAAACAAACTTTAAGTTTGTTTGAGAGCATGAAGCAAAACACGAGGTTAGAATTTATTCCGGTTCATTATGAAACGTCGCTGAGACAAATGAGGCTGCAGTGGACAAAGTGACAAATACCATCACACAACCGCCAATTACTACATCTCTGGATCTACTATCTAATTCAGTGTGTACACGTGAGTGTGGCGCACAAAACTACACACGCCTGTGTATACTGTGTTATTGGATTTAATGCTCAGGATCCCTATGTGTTGGATCTAATTGGATTAGGTGTGCAGGATTTTATGGGCTGACCACTGTTACTAGGATCTGGTGGCTGAGGCTATTTCAGACACACAATGGCTCCCCGTGCTAATTGGCTCCGTGTTTAAGGTGCCACGGTTTTCTAGGGCACCGGCGAGATCTTAAGCACACAGGGACACACACACACAGACACACACACACACACACGACGCGAAGGAGGACGAGATTATTTTCTGCAGAAAGGCTGCGTGTGAAGTGTTGACAATCAACCCTGAGTGGAGAATGACCTCCTCCTCTTGTGCTCTTCAATTTATTCCTATTCTCAGTTGCCTGCCCCCCCCCCGCTCCACCTCCATCCTCTCAGCCTATTGATCTACCTCAGCCACTGCACTAATAACTGGGTTGTGTTCACTGATGACAAACAGGCCCATGCACACATCCTCAGTTCACACACGTGCAGACACACACACACACAGCCTGAGCCTCGTCCTCCGCTCTCCACAACTGATTCCTTAACAGCGGGGGGGCTAATGGAGGAGAAATTGTGTTATAGCATGCGGGGAACAAAAGAAAAACAATAAAGGATTCACCCAGTGTAACAATGAAGGCCAGTCCTCGTGTCTTTTTTTGTGAATATTGCAGATAACAATTTGGTCTTTGTGTATTTCTTCAATGAAAAAGGAAAGAACTGATTCATATGCAGCTTCCACATTAAGATTCATACACCCTGAGCTTCAATTATGATATTTACAAGGTCGAGCTGGTGTGATCGTTGTTCCTCATTGTTCGCTCCCTGAATGGAGAACGCCACAGATACAGATATCTGGGCATTAGATAGATGAGAAGCTTTTATTTGAAAAGAATAAAGAAGGTGAGAGTTAAACTGTGTTCACAGGTCCTGCTCCTCATAGAAAACAGAACAAATCAGCTGTAATGGCAGCGTTGAATTATGATTGAGTTATGAATATGCCTGCCACCCGCTCCACACTGTAATTACTGGAGACACAATTTTCTCGGCTTCATTCCAGGGGTTGACTTTAGAAGTCATCATTTTGAACTTTATGGCACCATGGGATCGTCTTTGTGATAGAATGGAGAGAAAGTTCACCACATTTCAGATTCTAAAGTTCCCAAAGGAGACATGTGATACTTGTTCAGTGTTTCTTTCCTCTCGTGTGACATTTGGATCTTTCTTTTTGTGTAAAATGTGCAAATTTAAATGTCCACGGCCCCTCCAGTGAGTTCTGGGTCTACCCCGGGGTCTCCTCCCAGTTGGTTGGGCCCAGTAAACCTCCAGCAGGAGGCGCCCAGGAGGCTTTGGGACTAGATAATGTGAATCGTGTGCCTGAGCTTTACTCATAAAAGTGTCGATCAAACATCTGAAGAACGCTGTGAAGACACAACTCAGTACACAACTCCCTTTGATAAAGAAGTAGTGTAGTTGTAAATGTTGAGCACAGCTCCGATCTGGAACCATCAACCAGAGACAAGGATTTCTCCTCCGGTTCATTCCCAGAAAACATTACATTACTTTGATTTGATGTGTTGTTTTTCTCTGGAATTCATTATGATTAAATTTTGTTTTGGAGAAATCTTGAATATCTGTGCTACAAATCCACACGTATCGTTAAAGTGGAACACAAACGTCTTGAGGGGTTCGACTGCAAAAAGCTTTTATGGCTCCGGAGGGACCAGTGTGATGGAGAGGGGCCCTCTCCCAGTGTAGCAGGTGCTTATTGGGGTGGGGGGGGGTCTGACAAATAGCTGTTGTAAAAGTTTAATTCAGTGTGTGACACAGACCCAACAAGATGAGCACAGATGACCACACGTCCACCGAGGCTCCAGTTAATGTCCCCAAAATGAAAACGTGGCATCGATCCAGAGCGTGTTCTTTACTGCCGGGTACACACCGAGCGGTGACGGCAAATCATTAACCGCTGTGCAAAGAGCGAGGGGTTAATGACCCCGTTTGCTCCAGGGTCCCTCGAGTCATCTGTAACTGAGGGAATGTGTGTAAAAAAGGGAATGTGTGTGTCTGTGTGTCTGTGTGTGTGTTCCCATCCCACGAGGGCTGCTGTGGTGAAAGCGAAGCTGAAACCGGATCTGGAGTCTGTCTCTGGAGAACCACTCGGGACCCGCGCCCTCGTAACAGGTGCGCTGTGTGTGTCAGAGGAGAGAGAGGAGAGGGCGAGTCGGAGCGAGGCAGAGAGGGGAGAGGGCGAGTCAGAGGGGGAGAGGAAGAGGTCGGTACGCTGACAATATGGCTGTTGGGCAGATAAGGACGTCAGAACGCCAACTGGCATGAGGGCCCTAACAAAAACACACACACACACATCTGCCTGCCACAGACACACACATCCCCGATGAGTGTGTGGTGAAGGACAGATGCTTCACTGCTTCACTCCCATTTCAATGAGAGGAAGATAAAGACAGGGAGACAGGGAGAGAGAGATACAGGGGGAGAGAGAGAGAGAGAGAGAGAGAGAGAGAGAGAGAGAGAGAGAGAGAGAGAGAGAACTGATAAAAAACTGCAGAAATAATACAAAATACGTATTGAACTGCTCCACAGAAATAAAGTTGGGTTTAAAAGGTAAATTAAAAATGTTTATTATTTCCATTAAAGCCTGTTTATGAAGCAAATAAAGCTTAATCAATAAAAGGAGTGGAAACTGTGATAGTAAATAAACTGCAACAGATAATAAGAAGATAAGAAATGGAAAAGGGCTCAGCGGGACACTTGTGATTTCCCACTTCCCAAACTTTTCAATTATTATCACTCTGGAGTGGAATCAGTTTCATAAACATCGAGAGGGTTCATGAAGAAGTCACTGAGATGAATTGATTTGACTTTGAAGTGAGTTGTCGTGCGTGTGTGTGTCTCTGTCAGAAGAAGCAATCAAGTGCTGCTCCCTGAGTGTCTGAAGAACAAATGAGATTTCACCAACAAGGATCAGAAACTGAGACAACAAGCAATTCAGCAGATAACTGGAAACATGAGCTGAGACTCAATCACACATCGTGCACAAGCACAGACGTGAGCTTACAAAACAAGTGACCAGTTCTGAGGTCTGGACATTCTCCTGAAATTTTTAAACAAGGTCTGCATGTGAGAACAAACATCTCTGAATCAGTTGCTCCAGAAGTGTTCCAGAGGTTTTAACTGCCAGCCCCTTGAAAAGATGTCCAAGAGAACCTGTTGATGAGGTTTCATTCTAGAGTTTTCGGCTACTATCCCTGGTGCGCCATGTCCTGCTCCTCTACCCAGGTTCTTGTGAGCACATCTGACTTGGATGATCTCCTGCTGCCTACTTCATGTGTGAAGAATTCCTGAATTATACAGAACCAGCCTGAGAAAGCCGAGCGGAACCGTTTGAGAAACCGATGAGGCAACAAACACAGAGCAGAGAGAATCTTGGCTTTGATTTCACCGGAAAAAAGTTCAAATTGATAAAGTTCCCTTTTCACATGGTGCTTGATTTGTTGATTCTCTCGCTGCAGGGTTGTTTACCAGGCACGTCCTAATCTCTCCCTCTATATCCACCCTCTCCCTCCCTCTGTGGGGACGTGAGCAACACTGTGCACCTCCGTAATAAATATTACTTCATCTCTTTCATCCCTATCTCTGAGCCCAGACAGCCTGTTCTGCAACTTCAACATAAGCAAATGGATGGGAGCAGATACACACACACACACATGCAGCCTTTTATGGGAATAAATGAGATTGCATTAAACATTCACTAAGATTAAGTTGGCAGAAGCGAGCGTCACAGAAGGAAGCTTCTTGCATCATGTAAACGATTCTACGCAGACGCCACGAGAGAACCCTGAGAGCGTGTTCCAGCCACATGGAAAATAAACAGACAACCTCCAGGACGGAGGGAGAGACGGGGGGGGGGGGGGGTTCACACATCAAACATCATGAAATGCACTCGACCCTGAGGCGGCTGTGATGTTGGAAAAGACGTCGGACCATTGCAGCACTTTACAAGGAGACACTCACGAAGACTGAGGACACATATTTGGGGGAAACTTGCAGACGTGAGAGTTAATACAATCACAGAAAGCAGGTTTTACTGTTAGATGGTGAGTCTGATGGTTGTGTTAAAGTATCAGTCAAGTGAGACGCCATTTTGAAGCCTCAAGCATTTAGTTCTGTGATATCTTGAAACCAGAAGAAACCATTATCGGCTGTGACCTGCTCCCATTGGACTGTACTAACTGAAAACCACCCGGGAGCATCATGGTGTGTTTGACTTGAAACCAGAGATGGACGCCAGGAAATCAAATCCTCCGACAGATGATTACAGACACAACTCAAGTGAGAAGTATCAGCTGACTCCATTCAAACAGGCCATCCTCACCAGGAACATTAATAAAGGCTCAGTTCTGCTGGAGGCCAGTGAGCCAGTCTGCACGATATCAGACCCGGCAAAATGCAAAGCTGTCATTTCAGATTAATAACACCGGTGGTTGACAGTTCAAACTGTCCACCATTAGCATGAATCCTTCCCCAGGCACATATACCCCTGTGGGTCCATTCTGTGTCCACCTCTGTGCAGGAGGATGCAAATGAGTCCAGGTACAAATCATTAGAATCTCAAATGTAATGGCCGGTGACCGAGGTGCAGCAATATCCAGAGTGAGCGTTTCTCTCTGGAGCTGATCTGCTGACGGGGAAGCAGAGAGAAACCAAGCTTGACACAAATAACGAGTTGTGAATAATTAATAACCATACAGGTCATTTGTCAATCTATCCATATATGCATCTCCTGAAGATCTGCACACAGAGAGGAAACCTGTAAGCCTGGGGAGCCTATAGGGTTTGTGCAGAGGAAATAAAGAAGTCAAAGGTCAAGAGGTCAAGATAAGAGTGTATAGTTGTACTTGTGTAATACACATCATGTATGTTCCATGTCTGATCAATGTTCCTCACGTACGCTGCAGGGTGTTGGTTCACTGCCTCTTCCCGTCTCACCGAACCACAAAAATCCATTTACAGAAATGACCCGGGTTGTGTTATTCACCACATCGAAGATAATGTGAGTTCTTATTTAAAGTGCACTTTGATTTGGACACAATACAATACCTTAGTATCATTATTATTATTATTATGATTGGGAGACAATGGCTGAGATGATGATAATCGCGGCTTTCAAAGAATACGTCGAGGAGAAATAATGCGAGTGGTGATTTGGAGCAAATAACACTTGGCGAATCATCAATGAATCATCAATAAGTCTCTACGGGGATTAAATTATGAAATGCAATGGAAACTGCTTCATTGAACTGAATCCACATTCACAAAATTAAGACTTACATTTGATAATTAGCTCCAAAGACAAGGGAACCGTGACATTTGGATCAACCGGTTGTTCTCAGTTCTATCCCCCCCCCCCCCCCCCCCCCTGAGTGCTGAGCTGAAAACAAGGCTTCTGTCACCACAGCTCCTTCAGAAGAGTCTTTAAAAAAGACTCTGACATATCTGCTAATAAAACCAGCTCTCTGACCCGTGCTGCTCTGGAAAGGAAATCCAGCACCTAAACATTTCCCCTCCTCGTGTGTTGTCTCTCCGCTCGGAGCCAGAGGACAATGTCCCCCCCCGCCCTCCGCCAGTGGGACCAGTTCTTCAGGGATCAGCGAGGGATTTCCTCAGTGGTTTAGTATTTCAACAACCATATATGGGTCAGTATTGTCCCGTTGGAAAAGAAAAGAGGATGCTGCCTTCCCAAAGTCTCCACTGACAGAGGAGTGCATTTAATACGTCTCCATGATAGTGAGCTGCTGCAGTCATGCATTTCTTTATTTAAGACAAACTCCTCAAACAGTGATGAAGTGATTATCCTGTTGAAACTTCCTAGGCTGAAAGAGGAGGAGCAATTCAGTCTGTTTCCCCCCCCGAGCACGGCTAAAACAACAAGGTTAAGGGAAACTTAGAGAAATTAAGGGAACAAGAAAGTTTAAAGCACAGTTCTGTAATTAAGAGAAACAGCAAATAGCAGTAAGAGATACACAGAGAACAAGAACAAAGGAAACAGAGGAAACCAGTGTTTAGGAGTTTATCTGATTGGTCATTAAAACTCCACTTTACACTGGAAACCAAAAACACTTCCTCAAAGATCCTCTAAAGTGTGGCTTTTGTTTTCAGGGGTAAAGCATTGCATCAATAACTAATTGTTTAAAAACCAAAGTTAATTTCAAAATAAACACTTTAAATTGAGAACTACCACAAATGATAGAAAGTATCTTTGGGGGAAAGTTAGTTTGGACCATTTTCCATCCATTTGTTTTTTGGTCAAGTCGTCATTATTTCTATTAACAGGGATTTACACCTGTTCTTGGATCAGTACATTGGCTTGATTGATCTAAACCACTTCTATTCAATCGACCCCAAAAAAAAAAAATCCATTACCCTCAACAACCCACCATCAATGATCATCCCACTGGTAAAATCCCAGTCAATAAATTCAAACCGATAAAAAAAAAAAAAAAAAAAGATATTTCCCATCAGACCTTTCTCCATAATTCATTGGTCCCCACACTCCTAACAAGCTGAGCCAGAGCCAAGACTACCTGACCTAACTGGTCATAAAACACATGGCTCCCAGTGGTCTGACTGGTGCTGAGTGTTAATAATATGGCCGAGCTGAAAACCAGCAGTACACGTTAATCAATATGAGCTGACGGAGGAGAGGACGAATCTATATCTACGTCTGACTGTTTAGTTAAAAACCTGGTTCAGGCAGTAAAACAGCTCTCTACTGGGAGCTCACTTATTGACAGTAAAGACATAACAATAAAACACGAGCGCTGACGGCTCTGTGATATGATTCCTTTCACTACGTGCCCCGAGGTGGAGGCGGAGCAGCAATCAGCCATGTGCTACAGGAGTTGTTTTTCAAATTAAATTATACCTATTGAGACCAACACTGAAGACCAATAGTATAATAAAACAGTAAATATTGCAGTTTGCATTTTATTGGTGTGTATCACCTCGATGCTGATACTCAATTCAATTTTCCTGCAGTTTAATGTTTGCCGGCAGTATTTTTCCTGAATGTTCGGAGTGGACAGGAATGATGGATGAGGGGAAAGGGTGATCTGCGACTTGTTGGACTGGGGACGCTGGGTGGGGTGGGGTGGGGTGGGGGGGGGGTAGTCACCTCTACACAAGAGCCCCTACACAACTCTATCAGACAACACACACACACACGCACACTAACACCCATTTATTGACTTGACCTTTCTCCCGGTTGAAGGAAGCAGACCAATTGGGTTTGACCCGGCCGCTTGACAAAAGGCAAAGTAATGAAGACTTTGTGAAAGACAGATTGATTTCTCTCGCCCTCCCTCCATAACATTCATCCCCTGCTTCGGTACAGGAGGCGGGAGAGGGAGGGGGGGGGGGGGGAGAGAGCTCAGGCTCATCATTCAGTTATTTAACCGGTTGGCAGAGAGGAGGACCGAACAGGACTGGATTGATAGAGAGGGGGGGGGATCTGGAAACTGCCCATTTTGGACACTTCATCCATCCATTCAGTGCATTCATCAATTATGTAAACCACTTATCCTTTTAAAAAGGTCATGTTTTTAACTTGAATAAAAAAAATGTACTAATAAAACCATAAGTTGAGGCATTTCTTTATAGTCCAAATTGACAGTGTCTAATATTTTCTCGCTGATAATAATATTTAAACTTGTGATAATGTAATATTTATAACCTGGCTCTGCTACAAAGTTGCAATAGACTCACTTCACTCCAGAGTAATTAGAACCTCACATTAAAAACAGATAATGAAGTTGCCACAGGAGTCTAGATTTATTACCTGAAACTACCTGGATCCCAAAATCATTATAATTTTCATTATACTGTTGACTGTGCAATTTACTCTGATTAAAAAAAGAAACTGCTTAAATAGAAGTTCTAAATATCCCATTAAAGGCTTGAAAACAATTTAACAAATCCCATTAGCTGGGGAAATGTTGTGCTGGGTCGAGCTTTTAGCTAGAAACAGTAAATTCATAAACTCGGTGCCTTATTTCCACCTGATAAATGAACTTTACAATGTAGAGTGGACAAATACAGTCTGTTTGCACACAGTTGTACAGACGGAGTATAAATCAACCTCTTGCATTAATAATCACAACAATGTTATTATAGTTGTAGCATTTAAAAACAACAACAGTTCATTAATTCTCTTAAAACCAGGCCTTTTCTCCGAGGTCACACATTTGTCTGACTCGTTAAGATATAGGGCAAGTGGCTAGTAAAGATCACAGCTGGAAGCCAATGAATGTTCTTTAACCAGCTACAGGGGTTTAAAACCATTTGTGACTGTTAGTGCGACGATGGGAGAAGGTCCTGCCTGGATGTTTGTTTGTGCAACAGATCACTTCAACCCTCATCTTTGTTTTTCCCAGACACATCTCTGAGAAGTGCCTGTCGAGCTGGATTTGGATGGAGATGGATATCAGCCTGAATATGTGTGATGTGTGTTTAGTGGAATTTTGATTTTTCCAAATTAAACCCTGAACCACTTGGTTATCAGCGTCCTGCAGTCTCATTAACGACGTGTTATCTGATCAACTCACGCAAAAACACCAACTGTTAGATATAAGATATATCTCGAGTCAACAGACTAACCCCCCCCCCCCCCCCCCCCCCGAATATGCAATCTCTTGAATATATAAAAAACAAGCAGCAGCAGTTTTTCCCCTGAGCTGGTGGAGCAAACAAAGATCAGAGGTTATACGAGCCCTGTTCAGCCGAGCCCAGCGGATCATGAAAACCCTCCTGGGCGTATTTACACAACCATTTAAAGCACAGACAGCATTCAGAGAGGCCAACATGAGAATACTGCCGTCAGTGGTGTGAGTATTTAACCTGTACACAATGTCCTTTGTGTTGGTTTTGTGATGCAGAACCAACGTAGACACAAGCTCAAGCAATCATCATAACACTTTCAATAAAGAGTTTAGAGTAGAGGGCTCTAAAGCTCGATGGATGAGCGCATATTCCCCAAAAAGAAATGGAGCAGGGTAGATGTGCTGAAGTTCTCCAGCAGCATGAAGCTTCTTAGAAAGAGAAGCACGACAGTGAGACCACATGAAATTTTTATAATGCCAAAAACAAAGAGGGAACGGGGAGTCACGGCCGTGTGGTCGTTAAACCTGACATTCACTGAGATGCTGGTGCACTCTGGCACTCGCCACCGTCTTCCTGGGACATTTATATAGAGGTGGGGTCGTCTTTTAAAAAGCAATCGCTTTTGTTTCAGTCTCAGATCAAGTTGAAAAGTCTCCTCGGGGAATTGGATGTCTTTACTTGATTGAGTTTCGCTGATCTCACACACATTCCACCGCTGTGCTGCAGCTTCTCCGGCTCTCAGTCCCTCGCAGAGCGTCGCCCGAGGGGCAGTCCCATTTCCCCAAGTGTGTAGTTCCATGCAACATTTATTAGACAGATGCCAGTTACACAAAAACTGCACATGCATGCTTTTAAAGAACGTAAACCTCGCCTGAAGCTTGTGCTGTTCCCCGTTTAACTGGTGTATTTATGAAAGGAGATAAAAACTCAAATCATGTTTCTCTCAGTCAAATTGATAAATAAAACTGAAAACTAATATAAAGACTTCAAATCTAAGTCTTTAATTTTGACTTCAGTTATGTTTGGTTTCCTGAACGATGCTGGTTGATGAGATGCTTCACCTCCCGACACGGCTCGACACTCAAAGAAGAACCTTCTGGTGGTTCTTAGACTTCACACCCGACCCGGAGGTGTCCAGGCCCTCAGCTCATAGAGTATGCATGGGGGCAGAGCGAGCAGCGTTAAGATGCAAGCCCTCGCTAGGAAAGAGGGAGAGAGGGAAGGAAGGGGAGATTGAAAAATAAATGGAGTGTGTGATTGACAGCCTATGATTCTGGGTATTAGAAAGAATTGGATTAGCGTGAAAGAACCAGCCGGCCATGACCCCTCTCCCCCCCCCCGGTGCTTGGGACACATTAATATTGAATATCCAAGAGCGTTTTTTCCTCCATCTCCATCACTGGGATACAAGGCTTGGTCACAAAATACCACATCTCCTCTGAAGACTCACAACCTTGAGGGTTTCAAATTCAAACCAGCTCAGGCGTTTGAAGGCAGCTGGTATGTGCTCGTCTTTCACAGGGAGAAGTTGGCAACACATTGACAGGATGTGAGGGCTGTGTCTTATCTCTGAACAT